>NC_071295.1:3055303-3358333 GCF_027563975.2 Plodia interpunctella
CTGGTGGAATTTTTTGGATAGTTTTTATGGTTTTTTTTTCTTGTGGATAGTTTTTTCGGTGTTTGTAGCCTGATAATTTGATGGGTGCTTGATTTGATGCAGGTTTCGGATTTTGAATTTGACGGGTGTTGTTTTTGTGTTTGATGTTGTCTATGTGATGTAAAATATTTGTAATGCTTCGGAGGTTGAATAGTTACTATAGGTAGGATCTTACTGGGGAGTACCTACTAATTCCATGCTTAAGAGTCAAACCATAGGGTTAAACTTAGGGTTAAAATGGAATTAGTAGGTACTCCGTACAACGGGTCAAACTTACCCCTGACATCCGCTGTCAGTATATTCAGTAGTAGTCATGGATTTAATAAGTAATTCCATGGTAGTAGAAGCGACCATGGAATTAGTAGGTACTCCGTACTACCGCCTGTTTCGCCAATAAAAACTAACTGCTAGATATCTGTTCCATCACTTTATTAGATGATTTATCAGCAAGCGACGAAATAGTTCTAAATCTTGTGAAACGAAACAATAGATACTTACAATAATACAATAAACATTCGCACATTGTATTTTAATTATTACAGCTTAAAGTCTCTTTTGTTATACCTAAATACCACTAATGATTTGAAAGATACCCTTAAATATTTTTTTCGTGAAGTACTTTAAATCTCAGGAGGTTCGGCGATTGGCTTCGTTACAGGTTTTTGTTCAATAGATTTCAGTTTCTTTAATCTACCCTCGAGTCGAGGCTTCAGTGGTACCTACTATGGTATATCGGAGGCCGATCACGTAGAAACTCTCGAAAAAAATTACATTCTTCAACTAAAGTAAGGGTCGGCGCAAAATTAAGGAGCTGCCTTTTTGTGGAAACGCTTAAGGTCTGCCAAATATTATATCTGGTTGGTGTATGAATTATTTATTTGTAGATAGGTTCAGTGTAATCTTATTTAGTAAAATTTGTGTGATTTTCTTTATTATTCGGAGGTTTCCAGTAACGTACATGTTTTAATTTGCACCTAGGTATTACTATACCTACCTACTGGTAGGTTCATTAGTAATGTCAATTTCCATTATTATAATAAATTTCTCAACTTTTGCAGAGAAACACATACTAAGAAATTTGGACAGTTACAATGCATGGATAATCCATCATTCGACGAATTTTAATGTGTGTTCGCGATAAACTCCAAGTAACTAAGTACGAGTAGGTAAGTACTGCAAGGATTTTCTTGCGCTTTCCACTACGTAATAGATAGGCCTAATCCAAGCGAAGCCGGACGGACGTTTATATTAATAGAAAATAAAACTAAATATAAAAGTGTATGAGTTCTCTTTATTACAAAACGATACGAGTTCACAATAGACCGTAGAACAAATGACAATAGAAAACTGTAAAAAAATGATTTTGTTACTTGCACAAAAATACAAATAAATATCAATACAACAGTCTCAACTGGTTCCTTTCTACTTTCTTCTCTGCTTTCTCAGTCTTCTCAGTTGTTGGGCAAGTCAGTTTTTTCCGGGGCAGCGGCTTCGCTATCTGGAACGTAGAAGTCTGATGGAGACTCCTCCGGCTCAGGCGGCGGTGGATTTTTCTGGAACACGTTGATCTCATTAATACATTTAACTAGCTTATACTCGATGCCGCGACCGCGTGTATTTCCCACACAATGTCTTTCTCCGTACTTAATTATATGTATATTAGAATAGAGTTTTAATCTCTAGAACATGACAACTCAAAAGAGAAATATGTTGTCATGACAGTTGATTGTTATTTCTGAGAGAGATTGTATAAATCTTGCAATGATTTATTTAATGTATTTATTGTAATTGAAATAAATAAGTGATGTTTTATCTCCATACCCTGTGCATATTTTATGATAGTTTGTCTACGGTCCTCAATAATGTATGAGAAATTTCAAGAAGATAAGCGTGAAGACTTATCAAGCAATAACATTTCGCGTTTTTAGGTAATCCTAATTTTAAAAACGCGAAATATTATTGCTAATTATTGCTGTCCTAATGGACAGGTAGCTGCACCCAAGCGCTTATTACCGTAAGAATTTTAGGTTTTAAGTATTATATATAGTAATATGCTATTTTCAGATTATATTCTACTCGTATAGGGTTGGTTTTTCATCGAAATCCATACAATTAACAAACATCCGGGCAATGGCAAGAATATCAAATATAGGTTTATTCGTTTCCTCAGTGTAAACCTCCATACATTCGATATACTCGCGGCGTAAGGAATCTGGCTCTGGTTAAAGAATTGACAGGATAATTTGACATGGGAATTCTTGCGTTGTATATCACCGTAGCTAGTATTCGATTATTTCTACTAACGAATTACCTTTTTCTCCTTCTCAATCTTCATCTCAGCCAGCAGAGATTTGAGTATGCGGTTGGCTAAGAACTCTCCCGTGCGCCGAACGTCACCGCAGTCAGCATTCACCCTGTTGTCCACTACTGCTGACGCGAGCCCTTCTACTACTTCACCCCATTCCACTGCAAGATATTTTGTGTCTTAAGTATTAGTTATTTACAACTTCCTTCTTGACTTGATTTCTTATATATAAATTGAATATTTGGTTTACTAACATTTATTTTGAACCGAGAGGTCCCGGGTTCGATCCCCGGTCGGGTCATGATGGAAAATGATCTTTTTCTGATTGGCCCGGGTCTTGGATATTTATTTATATATGTATTTATTATAAAATATAGTATCGTTGAGTTAGTATCCCATAATACAAGTCTCGAACTTACTTTGGGGCTAGCTCAATCTGTGCTCAACCTACATTTAACGAAGAGAAAACTATAAATGATTAGCTGCGCTCCTGGGCTGCACTCTCGTGGGAATTTCAGGATAAAATGTACCCTATATGTTATTCTTGGTTATATTCTACCCGTGCATAAAATTTCATAACGATCGGTCTTGTACATTTTGTAAAAGAAAGAGCATGTGTTAACATGCTCACAACTTTCGTATTTATAATATTTTTAGGATTTAGATTTCATTAGTGCGAAAATGGTAAACACTCCAATACCAACTTGGATGTCTCATCACTGGAAGCGTGACTGTGCCGATGGTGACATCCATGCCTTTATGCACCATTTCACTCGCATTCCTCGACAGGATCCTAGCAGCCGCGTTCACCATCTGGAACATAATAACATTAAGGCCCTGTTTCGCCACCTTCTGACAATATTATATTGTAATTTGACAGATAAATCTAACTGCTAGATAAATCTACTTGATGTAATTGGACAGTTAGCCCTATTCAACACTTGTGTAAAACATTTTTAACGCTATCTGTTCGATATGTTACTTTCAGCAAAGTAAACGTAGTAGCAAACTGTAATGTAGGCCCTATATCTGTCTGTATCTGTATCTGTGATTTAGAATTGTGGACAGGAAATCTAAGTCTCAGTGAAACCGTGCTACACAGACTACGAGAAAAGCTACTATCATCACTTAGAAATTTTATACTATGCAATGATAGCGTCTTTTATTTTAACCGTACCATATTCACCCAATTTACTATTAAACAAAAAATAGAAATAAAGATCACATTTAGAAAAACGACAGCCCATGGCTTAATATCAACTTTGGCTAAAATACCTCCAATAGTTTTCTTCTCTCAGGAAGGTAGGACGCCACCGCAACTGGATCAGGCAAATCTTCAATCCTGTCTATGAACGTAACTTCTGCCAGCTTGGTTCTAGATGGCTGTATGAAAATTTATAGGTATGTTATATAGTAATATCACAATAGTATCGACTATTGCCGTTAAGTGATGTCAGTGGTTGTGGCTGCCGTGTGGTTCTGCCCTCTTATAGGGACACTCAATATCCCCCCGCAGATATCTAACGAAGTAACTATAGGACATAGCCTTAGCTGATAGGAAAAAATAGCATTCCCAAAGAGAGATTACGTTAGGCGATTCTACAATCACAGTAAAATCTTCAAAAGTTGACCACGGCGTCACGACGTCACAGCCCAGAATGAATATAATATATACGCGAAGATGGCCGAGAAATGTGATATTGGGAGTCGTCAAGACAAGAGATCGTGCAGCCATCAGGCGACTTGTGAAAAATCTGACACCAGTGTTTAAAGTACATTTAATAAGAATGATCATTTACAGACAGTATCACATCTTTTTGTCTTAGAGACTTTATCATGACACAAAAGCTACGACTACGATGAAATTGAGATTGTCATAAGTTTTATTTTTCTATTATTATAGATAGTTTGCTTACCACAGGGGTGGGCGGTCGATCTTTAACACTCTTCATGACCTGGTCTGTAGTTTCCTCATTCTGAATGTAACCTATTTCACCGAACAGAATCGACTGGCCGCGGACCGTTGCGTATTGGTGCACCATCTCCGCCGCTTGCTGGATAGAATACCTCCTTGGTTTCTTGCCTCTAAAAATGTGTAAGGTTTTTTGATTTGTAATATCTTTATTTTCGTGTAATCTATGGGAGTTATTTTGTGAAGAGCAACTGACGTAGTAAGTACTGAGAGTAGAAGAAATACGTCTAATGCCATATCCATCAACCGATCATCCAGAACCTGGGCTCTGACACCTAATGCCTTTAAACGGGGTAACGCTCAAGTGAGAGAGAGAGAGAAAAAGAAGGTATGCCCAGATCTACCCTCATTTTTTAAGGAACGATTCAAATGCAGAGAGATTTACAATTTGTGATGCAGATCAGTTTAAGACCGAAACTTGATCGCATCAAGATATGATTATAAATATTGCTGCTGCTGGTTTTCTGTGTGTAGAAATCTGAATACCTCTTCTTAGGTTTCGGGCGGTAGTCCTCGAAGAACACGTCGGCTGCACGATGTCTGACCACTCTCTCCACGTCACGGAGAAGCAGGTTCACACGTCTACGAGCGAACTCCATCACCACGCTGTCCAGGATCTGATTGTAATAAATTATGAGTTTATGATACGATAACATCAGAATAATACCGATTATGGTTGAAGATATGAAGTACAAAAAAATAATAAGAGATAGTGTCCAATTGGAACAGACTGACTGGAAGAAATCACTTGATTCCTCATTTGATTATGTAGGTATTATAAGTATTATACCCTCAAAGTCAGAGAGAGACCTTTTCGAGACTTTTAGAGACCGAAAATATACGAGCAATATATTTTCGCGTTCAAGTTTGAAGAGCCCTCTTCATCATTAGGTGATTTTTTTCTTACAATTTTAAGCAGATACAAACAAGTAAAACGAGCAAGTATTACCTGACATGCTTGTAGCTGGAACTTGCAATATTCTATGGCTTTTGCATTGGTATGTCAGTTACTTGCCTTTTTAATGTGAAGACATACCTACGTGCTGGTAATTGTGTAAGCTACTAGCATATGTATTTCCGCCTTAACGTACAATCATCGTTTGTACAAGACTTATGTCTTTAAATAATAAATAAATAAATAAATATATTAGCACACACAGATTGAACTAGCCCCAAAGTAAGTTCGAAACTTGTGTTATGGGATACTAACTCAACGATACTATATTTTATAACAAATACATATATAGAAAAACATCCAAGACCCGGGCCAATCAGAAAAAGATCATTTTCCATCTTGACCCGACCGGGGATCGAACCCGGGACCTCTCGGTTCAGAGGCGAGTACTTCACCACTGCGCCACCGAGGTCGTCTTTATATTGATAAACTACATAAAATGACAGTTTTTTAATAACTGTACATATTTGTAATTGAATATTGCATCAATCCTATTCGTATTCAGTCTGCGTTTCAGGGAGATATTCAAATTAGATGCACTGGTGCTTACAATTACTAGAAAGCAAGTCCCCGATCTAACCCATACATTTAATGTAAACGACAAAGCGTCTTCTAGCTTTCAAATCAAAACCGCATGGCTTTGGAAGCAATTCCGATTGCAATTTAAATTGAATCGTTCAGACAATCTATTTGATAGCTTGTAGAATTTGCTTAGATGATGTTCAGTCGCTTGAGTTAAATATCTAGGTTTAATATCAGATTTACTTAAGATTTAAAATTATATTATGTAGGTAACTTGTACGAAAAATATAAAGTAATTTTTTCATGGAAATCATATGAGGGAAACATTTTTATTGGGTCGGAAATGTTTGACGGGTGGATGCGTATACTTGATAAGGACCTTCATACAATATATTTTGAGGATCAAGTTACGAAACATGGATATTGTAATATTTCTTGTCAAACTGTATGTGACACTGAGTTATTTATTATTAAACAAAAGTAACCTACCGGGAAAGTAGACCGTTAGAAAAGTACATCAACAGGGAAAGTAAACTGAATAAGTTGACTGATCGGGAAAATAGACCGATCGTCCCGGAGGGAAATGATAACGATAAGTTTGAAAATCAATATAGAAAATGATATATAGATTTAAGTACCACCTTTGTTATTAAATGCAAATTTTTGTTTTGATAGTTCAGGTGTATTTTGTTATGATAAAATTAATTCCATATCTTGTTTCGATTATACTTTTTCTAATCATCCAATTTTATAGGTCCGATTGGGCTAAATCTAAAACAGTTTAGTGCACCAAAGTCGAC
Source organism: Plodia interpunctella (assembly GCF_027563975.2). Taxonomy (NCBI): domain Eukaryota; kingdom Metazoa; phylum Arthropoda; class Insecta; order Lepidoptera; family Pyralidae; genus Plodia; species Plodia interpunctella. Next base: position 3,061,897 of record NC_071295.1, read on the forward strand.
AACACTGTCAAAATCCTGCTCAGGTGTTTCTATTTTTATGGGGTACCTCAATAAAATAGAGTGCCTGCCGATAAAACAGCGCTATTTACGAATTTCTCAGGAAATAAAAAGTGGGAGATTAAGTCCAGCAAGTAGCAATGAATGAAACATCGATAGTGCGTTTGTAGCATTATAGAAATCATAGATTTATCTTCCCTCTTACCTCGTCTAGTAATTTGATAGGTGCGGGAGGTAGAATAGTCTCGATGTCCATTTTAGCTCGTGCCTGTCCCAGAGTCATAAGCGTGTCGCCCTGTGTCGACAGCGCCGTAGCCATGGCTTCGTTGGCCATCTTGTGCGCCAACTCCAGGCTCATACCCTTGGCTCCACGTTTGGACTGGAATTGAGGGATCAGGTTAAGCCTGAAGGGTTTCCTCTACTTTTATACAATTTTACCGACACTTTTTTTCGATACAAGACTTGACGTCACATAGACTATGTTACCCGGGGTAATGTAACGAATCAAGAATTACTTCACAAGGCATGCAGACATTGGCCCCGAAAACATAATCTACAATCACCTTTTCAAACTCCACGCCCATTTTCCTGACCAGACCAACCGCCTTCGCATTTCCACCATGCATGAGCTTCCAGTTGGCCAGCCTGATCCTTTGCAGCTCCAAGTCCGTGTTGTAGGCATAGATCTCCGCTTTCCTGAATGTAACAAATTCAAAAGATTAGGTTTTAGACAATGTTGTTCACTTTGGAATAAGTGCAGCGTAGGACAACCAACCAAACCGATTATTTGGTTAGATGCCAGATTTTATCACCCTGTTCCCTTTAAAATAAAGGTTTAGACGGTTCAGCCGCTTGGCTCCAGATCCAGAGATACAGACTTAATTAATCGCTAGATAACGCAGAGAAGACACTTCTCGCGCAAATGTGTGAGGAGACCTGACTCCAAATAATCTAAGAGAAGGGGTGGACAAAGACGACGTAATAATTTAATTAAAAATGTACACGTACTTAGCTCTCCTCATAGCGCCAGCGTTCATATCTTCGCTGTACATCTTCAGAAGCATCGATTCTTCTTGAATCTTTTTGTTTTGAGCGTTCACCCTCGCAGCCCATTTGTCGTTTGCCTATAACCATAGATCGTTTGTCAATTGCTGTCTCTTATGTGAGAGACAGAAGACAACACTTAACAGCCGAGAATAAAACCATGGTAGGATGGCTTCCCGTGGTGTCATTCTGTGGCTGTGGGCTCCCTGGGATTCTCAGGAACTACGTAATATAAATAAAAAAAAATTTAACATTAGGCTGACTATACTACCGGTGGAATAACTGATGTCGATGAGAAATGATATTATTGCCTATGATCTGTGAAGGTTATTTTTATCACTTCGTCGCATCGTACGACATTCACGTTGAGATTGGAGGTCTTTTTATTAATCAGACTATATATATATATATACAGTCGTGGTATAGTCTAGAAGAAAATATTCTAAAGTTTAAATGTAAGCAAATCTAAATTGAAACCAACAATGTAAATTTTGATCACTTTAGATTTTTTTGTTGCGTAAATATAACTGCTGCTGCTGGAAAGACTATAAATAAAATATTGCACATGTGATTTCTACTAAAACCGAAAGCTTCTTATATCAAATTGGGAAATAAACGAAAATATTTTATAACACTCGAAGTGACTTTCGAACGCCCCTAATGGCTTATCATTTCGGTGCCTAAAAGTCACCATGAAATTGAGTACCCATTTGGAATTGCCTTAAAAACCTTTGGCGAGAGTAATTGTGGTATTAACACAGCCCCGATAAGAAATGTAGTCACCAAGCTCAGAATTACAAGGAGATAAATCCAAAATTATCTAGGTATTGTTTTTTTATAATTTATGCTTAAATATTTTAGGTATGTTTACAGTTTTTGATTCGCTTGATTGACAAAATTTTACAAATTAGTTTCGTTTTTGCACCGGGTATAGCTACATATTAGGAATGTGTCATTCAGTACTCTTATATCCGAATTATATTACGCATATGTGCTTTATGGAAAGCATGTTCCGTCAGTTCTGAAGTGGCAGCGCCAAAATTGGACGCATGGCAAAAAAAATTTTGCGAAATAAAATTATTTTCTTGCCGACCTCATTAAAATCTCTCTGTGGTTCAACAATGGTTGAGTACCATTCTATATCTAAATATATTTTAGAACATCTGTTTTTCGTGACTTTGAAATATAATTTTTATAATGAAAAAATTATATCGCCATAGTCTTTTGCAAATCCTGCATGTATGTTGTTAGAATGACATAGGAGTCACGTAATATATTGATGAATGTGGACAAACGTGAACGTGAGGGAATTGAAAAAGATTTTACATGTAAATACTTTTGAAATATACGCGATTTTGTGGTGAATTCATCGTTCTCATATCTGTGTATTCATCTATTACTTCTATTTTTTTATAAACTGGCAATTCATTCCAAAATTTTTAATGCGTTGTATTTCTTTAAGCAAATTAGGATTACTGGTATAATAACACCCATACAATTGAAAGTATATCTACCTAAAGGTTTGGCATGAGCGAATTCTTTAATTAAAAAAATAATTTTAAAATAATTACGAATACATATTTATTTGCTTCTGTCTCTAAGAACTGGACTGAACTGGAGAACTGTGGAGATTATTTAGACAATATAATAATTATATTTAGACTTTTTTTAATCATGAAAAAAGCCTGTCATATTCTTCTTATTGTCCCACTATTGCCACACCATGGTGATTTACCTCCATATTCCCTGCACCCTCTGCTTTATATTGTAACAATGGATCATTACCTCAGTCTCCAACCTCTTCTCTTTGGCCTCCTTCTCCTGCTTGAGTCTGTTCACCCGCTTCTTCTCATTGGCTCTCCACTGCCGCACCATGGTGATCTTCCTCCGTAGCTCCATCTCTGCCGCAGCTTGGACCCTTTGCTTTATTCTATTCTGTTTCTCATACGCACGCGCCGCTCGCTCTTTGCGCTGTTTTTCGTTGAACTCGGCGAGATATTTCATCCTGGCTTGGATTTTCTTCTCTTGTTCTCTTGCGCTGAAAAATAAATTATACTTATTTCATTTGAAATCAATTTAAATTCCCAAAAAATATTAAAACGAACAAGATCATTTTTTTACAATGATTTCTGATGACAATTTATATACTTGTAAAAGCTCAACATTGAAATCTCATTTGCCAAAAGTATGTTAAAACTTTTTAAAAGACTACAAAATATTATGATAAGAACGTATTTGCAAACAAAACCTTACATTCCTCCATTGAGAATACAATGTGCTCACTCAGACAAACGGGACTATAATAGCAAATCCCTGCGAAAACCTTTTATACTTACGCAAAAGACGCTTCAATAGATTTTTGCTTAAAACGGCATTATTGAAATGGGGTAGGAATTAAGTCGCGTCATTGTAACAATCGAATTATATTCCATACCATATTATCTCTCTTTTGTAGTGAAATACGTCGGTAGAACAGTTGGTAATAGTCTCAATTTGAATTAACCTTTAAAACCTGGCTTTGAATGTATTGAGATGTGGGTAACGAGAAAATATTTCTAGGATTAATAGGGTTATCAAAAAACTCCCTTTAGATGGATGTTATTTTTTTCGCATATGAATTAAAGAGCCTATAGTTTTTGTTACTCACCATGTACATAGGTACATACGATTTATTAAACCCAAGACGCTAAGAATCATAATATTTTATGCGTTCAGAATATTTTTCTAATTAAAAGAAAATGCGATGTGATGCGATCATAGTTTTACCAATTTTTGCGAATACCAATGAAAATGTTGTGTTTCTTCCTATAGCTATCTGAATAAAAATCCGATGCATGTTACGTTGACAAGATTAAAATACGTAAACTGGGGCACAGCTCGCGCCAGCCCTTCCCGGTTTTTCTCAGCTAGAAATGGTGGAATTTGTATGTGGTTTTCCGTGCCGGGTTCTTTAATTAAGACGCGCGGAGCTCTTTGATTCCGCGGTGAAAATGCACTGTGACTTTCCACGTCTACTTCAATAACTGTTACGCGGTTTGCAGTTTGTATTTTTGGATAATTATTCCTGTTTGGAATCCAAATATATTATGTAAAATTAAGTAATGGGTGACCGAGAATATAGAATTCGTCTTGTAGATGTGGTTTCCCTAATGAGATAATATTCACAAAGATATTACAAGACAAAAGTAATATCGTTTGCACGAAGTCAGTTTACTGTATGAAGCTTCTCAATCACGGAACTTTGTGTTCTCAATCATTATAATCAATCATTATATTTATCTTGACATTCATATATTTACACGTAGTCTAAAGTTAGGAAGTTAGGAATTTTATAAATGTAGAACGCCTGATATTATTAAATTAATTCATTAATTATTAAATCATTATTAAATCAACTAAAAAAATAAATAAAATAAAATTTCCACAGAAAACGTAACACATAGAAAATGAAGTATTAGTTCTTCCTTTATAATACGATATTAATGGCATTTCATTAGTTTCCTGCCAAATAAATTTGGGTATTTTAAACCCACAAACCAGATATCAAACCCTACCGTACATAATAATATGAGTTCCACATAACTAAAGGGAGACAGATAACTCGGCGATAAACATTTTTCGGCGTATGTTTAGACCGATCCAATGCCATTTTATCGACTTCCAATCATTCGCACGCAGCGAATACGGAGCGGGTTTTATGAGCGTCGCGTTTCGGGAACAGTGATAAATACGATAATCAGTGGGCAGATTCGACTGTAAATTATCTTCAAAAAGTCATGTTTTTGATAAAAAATTGAATATAAAATTATGCCGAATTCCTTTAAATTAACTATTAAATAATTATTTATTTATAAAAATTTCAATATACAAATTTTATCATTATTCCCTTAGTTATTTACATATTTTAGAAAAGTGTAATTGGCTTATATGTGATACAAACATAAAAAATATGAGGGGCGTTATTTTCTTTCTTCAAAGAAGGAATTGGGTTGAAAAGCTATTAGAGTCCAATATCTTACGAGAATCGATAACTAGCTAGCATAGCGAGGCTTCTTTTTATCAGTCACGTGAAGAGGAGGGGAGAAGTTCAGTATAGTAGTTAGGATTAGCGCGTTTAAAAGAGCGTACAATGCCCAGTTACCTTATCAAGTAGGGCAGTAATAAATGTAATTTATACAAAACTTTGCTACTTCCTTTTTGCTCGAGAAACAATGATGTAATATGTTGTATTAGCTGTCTGTTTTTTTAATATAATGGAGATATGCACAAATAAAATACAGCTGTTATATAATCACTTTTACTTGTACTGGCTCATTTTCTAGCCAAATTCTAAATTACATAGTGTTTCTCAAAACTATTGGAATTTCGGGACGACCACTGCTGAGGGGAAATACAGAAAGAAACACATTTAAACGGTCTTGTTCCATATCATGCCAGAAAAACTTACCATTATTATTAAAGTCAATTTGATTTAAAAAGAAGACTATTATATCCTATGCAACACCATCTGAAGAGGGCTTGACGAATATCTCCACTGAAATGTATTATGCAAATCTGTGCAGGGCCGGCAAGTTGGAAGGCTATGCTAGAGATGCAACGCTCAAGGAGTTTGTAGTGTTTCGTTCCGCATTCACCCAATAATTGGTCCCATTTGATAATGGCAAAAAAAATATTTAGGCGCTAACTGGAAACAGTATCCATCTCATCAAAAACTATTTTCACATTCGCCAATATTAGCATCAAAAACTTATTAGATCACACGATCTAATTCTACACATTTCTAATTCTACTAAATGCCCTAACTCGAAGCTCTAACGTCACAAATTTATTATATCCGTATTTAAAATATAGGATTGTCAACATACTGATGTCTGTTCATCTTCAGCTATATATCTATATACTTATTTCTGTTTATATTGAACTAGTGACCTGGCACGGGTTCTAACGGATATATATATATATATATATATATATATATATATATATATATATATATATATATATATATATATATATATACTATATGGACAAAAATGTCTAAATAACCGAGAAAACTGTAACAAAATCCGTTAGGTACGTGGTTTTAGAAATTTTATTTTTTGTCGTAGCCACACTGGCAATTTGGAGGAACAAAACGCATGAAGGATGTATATGGTACAAACCTTCACAATGAAGTCTGAATACAGATATGAAGTTGGAGTTTCGATTATGTTAGGAACTTAGAAGGTTGTATATTGAGCTTTAGGCGTATCTAACTTTCAGTATCTTATTGTATGATGGCTTGATTTTTAGGAGAGTAGACTCATCAATATACCTTTTTATTTACTGTCCAAAAAACGTGAAGGTGTTTTAGCTTTTGGGCCCAAAAATCGGAAACAATAAATAAAACTGAAGCTTTTTATTTCATTATACAAAATGTGAACTACGACACAAGTTATTATTTTAGCGAAATGCAGCTGTGTTATGTGAAATATTTTTTACATAACAAAAGTTTTTTGTAGTACAGACTTACTTCAAAAATAGTGTAAGAAAACAGTTGTACCATTGTTTAGTCTTATTGCAAATAGACAACTAAGCCAAATACAAAATCTTCGACTTCGCATAACACATTGACTACTTAATATGCACATCACGTGTGAATTACTTAACTAAAGCGTGTGTTTCTAACTCAATGATGTGTTAAGTGTCTATTTAGTTAACATTTCGACTATTTATCACTTTGCACGTATCCACTTGCCATAATGAATTATTTTGTACAGACAACTGGAACATAAAGTTACCTACTTAATATTTATATCGGCTGTATTAGCGGCGAATAAAATTGACAACACACAACGACGCACTCTAAGCACTAAGAGAGATGGAAACAAACACAGAAACGGGCACAACACACATAGATCCGCAAGCAAATATTTGTGATCACTGCTACCAATATTTGCCCGCCCTGGGAATCGAATGTAGTGGACGGGCCTGGCGACCACTACGCCACGGTGCTCGTTATCCGTAATAAATTGGGACCAAAAAAAACTTATTGTACTTATCTTATAAAAAAATTATAGACAAAGGGTTAAATAATATGATCCCATATCCTCCCGTAGTTGTTGTACGAGGCGACTAAATGTCACAGCATTGACAGCTGACTAATAACTTTCCCAAAGAAGATTGACATAAGGCAGGCGGGCGGCCAAAAAATTGCAATTGAATCTATTATATTGTAAGTCATATCACAGGCCCGAATGCCATTGGGAATATGAAGACTAGAGAGAGATGTGGTTGATAGGTTGTAGGGGCTAGAGTGGTAGGTAGATGTGCGAGGATGAGAGAGAAATTGTTAGCATAGCCACATGAGATTGAACTACATAATACTCCCCGTTAGGTTACGGTAGGCTGCACGCAAAAACCGCAAGTTTCCTCTTCGCGTTTCTCTTTTTGCAAAATGGATTTCTATTTCTCTGCCATTTGAAGATTTTAACGTGTTGGTCACTGTACTTTGCAAATCGATAGACATCTATTGTTCTTTGTCTAGATAGATATTTTTATCATATATAAAACGTGAGCCGTATCTTTAGCCTTTATTTATTCAATTACATTTTAATCTTTACAGTTTATTCGTGACAATCTTATAGATTGTATATTAAAGTATGATTGTGTATATTATGAACATAATGTGTGTAGGTTTATTGTTACAAGCCTACGCAATGTTACGACCGACAGCATTTATTAAAATCCTTATAGGGCAAGTTGACAATGAACTACTTTCTCCACGGGATTAAATACTTATTATCTTCTTATTCTTCATCCACGCTTTGGGCGGCAGTGGTTAGTTATTATTATGACTTAAGTAGATTTTTGTCGTCAATATCTGTTGTAAATCATCTTTAATTAAAAGTATTTTTTAAATTCAAATTTTTTTTATTCAACTTATGGTACACATCACTTATTCTTATCTTATCTAAAACTTATAGTTTTAAGCAGATTTTTGACGTCAATAACTGCCGACTTCTAAAGCGCAGGTGAAGAAGAAGCGGCGCAAGAAACTTCAGCGTAGCCATTTCTCCACTGACGTCAATTGACAATAATTATGGGTCTTAAAATAAAGAGGACGAATTCACAATTTACTAAGTGTAATAACCAATAAAAAAATAATTTAGAAAATAGAAATGTCAACCAAGAATTAAAATTTTCCTTTTGCAAAAGAAGGCACGCACGTAGTAACAGATCACAAATCTATCAATATATTAATATTTGCAAGTGTCAACTTTATTATAAACATAACAAGTAACAGATATTTACATAATATGAATTTTAAATGCAAATTTGCTTCGGCCCGTGTCCGTGACACGAACAGTTAAATCCAGTCTAAAAGTCATGTGATACTGTCAATGAACTCAAAGAAAAATGGATTAAACATATTTGCATAAAACATTATTGAAGCATAATTTATTAATCATCATTACGTTAATTATAAACAATAAATAGTCTCAAAGTAAATTATAATTTTCCAGGCATTTGTTTAGATCAGCTTTAGTTATGATTTTTATAAGAAAGAAGGGGTCGAAGAAGACTAAAGCAGATTTTAATAAAAAAAGGAAAATAAAATAAAAGTAAGCGTGCTAAGTCAAGAGGTTAAACTACTAGCAACGGGAAGGGAAACATGAAAGAAACTCCACCGATAAAACACATGCAGCTGTCTAAAATGATGATCATTGGAATACACAATAAGCAGTAGAAGTTAATTTAATTAAACTTACAGGTGTCATTGTTAGGAGCTGTTAGGAGTTATATACCTATATAATACCTATCTAGTTTATAACATTGATCGACTATGTTATTTATTATTAAGAGTGGACCCTTGGTACCGTACCTAGTTTTTTTTACTGAGGATGAAACCGGGAATGCTCTCAGATGAGAAAGAGAGAGACGTCGTCGTTAGTAACAACAGAAAATTACTCAATTAACATTAATTAATTAACTGTAGCATTGGATATAGAAAATAAATTATTTGTTAACATTGAGAAACAAACTGAAAATGCTATCTTGAATAGACCTTCTGTCAACTCTGTTATGGGAGATAGCGGGAGAAAATAGAACACTGAAAATACCAGGTAAATTAAAATAAAGTGTGGCCGTTAATCAAGCCGCGTTCACGTATCGCTCGAGCTTGTTTAGGTTTATCCCGGCTTAAGTTCTTTGCAAACAATTTTGAATTAAAACGGTATGATAATATACAACATTATGAACAGTTAATCTTACAATTAAAAGAAGAGTATACTCTATATAATACATATCATGATAATATATTTAGATATTATCTAAGAAGGTAGAAAGGGCCAAAAGTTGTGAAACTTGAGGACACGAGTTGTATGGCCGGCTTATTTATTGGTAGATTAACATTCAATAGTGATAGGTGGCTATCCTATTACTAATGACAAGATTATACAGTTTACATCCCTTTCGCTCTTACCGTTTAAATACTGCGGGGGAGAAGAAACAGCTAGCATAACGTTTTTCTTTCGTTCCGAGACCATAATGGAATAGAGTAAACTTTTGAAAATAAATCATATAACGAAGGCTTATTTTTCATGAACATTTAGGTAGAACAGTGAACAAGTTCAGATACGGTGAAAAGTCAAGAAAGTTTCTAAGTTCTAATTTACTATCACGGCTACGTATATAGATACGTAGGATCCGTCCTGTCCTTAAAAACATCAATGTAAAACATTTTCCAGACTAAATATAATTAATTAATACGGTAGGCATAGATGCGGCCAGAAAATTTTGGTGTAAAACTTTTAGTTTAGCGTTCATTTAGTGTCCTTATCACGTCAACGGCGAAGTAACTGACTAATTAGAAATTAACGATTAGCATATCTAGATGCCCTATGCCAGGCCAAACATTTGTTTGGTGTTGCTTGTAGATTAGATACTCGTATATTATATCTAACACGGTACAAAAATATGTCAACATCCATATGCAATATTGCAAGCTTTTTACCTAGATTTCCATTAATTGTTGTGGTTGAATTTATTTACGAGTATGATTATGTTGGTAATTATTAAAATAAAACTGTTATTAATCATATCATTGTAGACGTATTGCATTTCTTTTAAAGTTTTATTTCACAAAATACATTTCTTAATGCTTAGTAACAGTCAAACTTTATTTCATACAGACTGCTAATTGTATATTAAAAACCCAGATCGCATATATTAATAAAGTTTGGCTCCTAACATTTTGTCCAATATCTTAAGATTCAATTTCGAGTATCAATTGAGAGCAGACTGAGCAGCTACTGGTAGCCATTAATTCAGGAGCTGCTGATCAATGGCGAAGCATCGAGTATGTATTACTTACGAGTAGAACGCGAATGCGTATTTGAGACCTGTGGTCCCGCCCTAGAATAGGACCATTGAATATCCGGGCGGCTAAGAGACACATAGACCCTTAATAAAGAAACAATAGTATTCCCAAAGTGGGTTGACGTCAGGCAGTCAGCCGGTTGTAAAATCATAGCCAATTCTTCAAAATTGTATGTATTTTTTACACGAACTTGCTGGGCTTTGGGGCGTCATAGCTCAAAATGTAACCTAACAAGCAAATATGAGAGAGAAAGAAAGAGGACGCGAATGCGGCATTAAATCCTGACCGAATTATGAGAAGAACATAGTGTGGAATAAAATAAATTTACAGATTCAACCGTCATCTTCTAAATTTAAAAATCTCCCTTCAGATATTTCCGAGCCTTTTCCACCATGGTGCGTGCATAGCTGCAGTCGCAGTACCAAATCAACCTCTACCGCAGAATGATGAATGATGTCAAATTATTGAAGAAACAATTGAAACACTTACAGCCTCTTCTTCTCCGCCCACACGTCCGCTTGCTCCTGTGCTATTCTCTCCAGATGTTCCCGAGCCTTCTCCGCCTTGGTGAACACCTGCAGTCGCCGCGCTACGTCTACTTCTACCCTTCTCAAGGTCAGGTCATCGCGAGCTCGTTCGTCCTGTAATCAGTATAAAATAATTATAATGAAACTCATTGCTTCATAAAAATATAGAGGATTACATAAAATAAAGGTTGAAATACAAAGGCGGCCTTTATCGCGAAAGCAATTTCTTACAGGCAACCGACACACATTTCACATAAGAATTCATTTGGAACTAAATTACACGTTGTCTCCTATAAACTTTGAACTGTTTTGGTAAGTGTACTTACAAGATTATTCTGGTATTAAAAGGTAATTAAATTTACAGCATCTCAGTTTTTGGAAAAATATAATAAATTGTGTTTTATTTTTTACATCCACATTGATGTTAAATAATATGACCAAATAATATGACTTTGTGTACTTTATTGCTGTTAGACTGCAATTATTATATGCTTGCACTCCAATATCATAAAGAATATCATATTGAGAATGTTACCTTCCAAGACTAAATATATGAAAACAGAGGTTTAATTGTTACAGGTAACTAGGTATCTGTTGATCAAAAAGAACTCACCAATCGCTTCATCTCTTGGTGTATCCTATCCATGAACTGATTATATAAATACTTCCTATATTGATTGAACTCCTTCAATGAACAAACTGCTCTGCCATCTTTGGTGCAGAATCCGAGGATCTTCATCCTGTTGCGGGCCGGTTTCTGGGCGAAGTGGTGGGCCAAGTGTGGGTCGTGCATGGGTACATAGTCGTAGGACACGCTGTGGCAGTAGGGGTCCGTGAGGTCGAAGGTGGGCCTGGGACCTGTGCCGCCGAGGCCCACACGCCTGACCTGGAAATGAAAGTTCATAAATAATAAAGAAAATATTCAACTATGCTCTAAGCAGTAAGCTAGTATCGTAGGTCCGATGGATACAAACGTAAAAATGTGCACGTTACACCCAGAACTACGGAAAATTATCTGTGATATTTTGTTTTCAGATAGAGAAAATTTTGTAAGTAAATATTTTGCATTCTGTTTTGTAGTATAAGAAAATTTATCTGTCCAAGGATTTAATCCATGTAGTCCAAGTATAATTAATTCAAAATATATAAAACATAGGTAACCCTACTTTTCATTATCAGTAAATCAGGGCTACCACCCGCTGGATTGATTTTTCCTCTTTGGTTCACTTAAAACTAAAATACACTAGAAGATCAGATACCTAGTAGGTATATTTGAATATTTTCTTATCATTCTAGATCCAACACTAAAGGTAAAGGATAAAGATGCAGTAAGTCTGGTAGGAATTAATTGAAATTATAAACTGACATTGGATCGGTTTGGGAGATCGAACGGGCATAAATCCTATGAATTATATACAGTTATCAGCCGAAAGTAGTTGTTGTTATTTGCTGGATCCTATGGGAGCAGCATCCTGCTGGCTATTTGATTATGAAAATAAGAGGTTATCAAATTATGGCGGTAAGGGGTTAAGTTGTAAGACAGTCTTCAGGTGTGATTAAATGAACATTTATCATATTACTCAGTTTATTAGCTGTATTTCTTAAAAATAATTTTCATCAAAATAATTTTAAAGTATGTAACGTTTTTGTATTTTTACGTGTTACTAGTAAAATATTTTGTAATGTTTCTATTCTAGTTCGATAAAAGAGAGAGAATTCCTGTTACAATTTTCTCTGCTCCGGAAACAATTAGAAGCGTCATCAATTTGCTCTTTTAGGAAAATGGATGGACGGAAATTAATTCATATTGGTAGGTACGCAACACAGGCGAAAATTATAAGTAGGAAAAGTTACGACAGGTCGTACATAATAAGCAATCATTTAGCGATGTATTTTAATTTAATTTTCATCCAAAAATTATAAATTCGAATAAAAACACGGCAATTTTTTTCAGTAACACTTAGATTGTTCATATAATACGACAAACATCAGAATTGCCAAGGATATTCATAACTTTAGAGTTAGGGGCGTAGGCGTGGCGTAGCTTCACCTAAAGGGTAGGGGTTGCGGTATACCCGGGCGGCTGGTGCTAAGGTGCGCTGGTTACTAGATGGCTTTGAAGTTTACAAGATGGTGCTATGTTATTGATTGCATGCGGGACTACATGGGATAGAGTAGCACCTGGCTAATGCCGATTCCACACTATCCGCGAACAGTTCGCCATATTTGGCTGTTTCAAATTTTAACAAAAAGCTCGTGTGAAATAATAAAGAATAAACTTTGGCTTATGTTAAAAAATATATTATGTAATTTTAAGAGCAAAAATATATTATGTCGATAAAATGTAATAGTATTTAATGAAAGAATAAAATAAATAGTCCCGTAGACGATTACATTGAAAGTGGTTAGACCAGACGGTGAATATTTGAACGTCCCTATTATTCCATTTGAATGCACACACAAATAATTGACATCCGGATTTAGACGCTTCAAAGAATGTAATAAAAGAAGAGAAAGAGTCTATCCAAAGAGTTTATTTTTAGACGATTCCAAAACATGCGAATGCTTTTATATTATATCCATGTAAATGCGATAGAAAAGAGTTACTAAATAAAATTATGTTAGTATATTATTTACTACTATTATTATTTAATAATATTTGGCACTAGTTTAACGCTTGTTTAGAGGATTTTTATTTGTTTTAAACCATATAGGAATATTGTAAATTAAAAACAAAATATAAACAGAAGCCAATAAAAGTTTTCCCTACTAGAATCAGATTAAGTAAATTTATAAATTAAGCGAAGAAAGTCATTGTGGTTTAATTCATGTCATGATGTGTAACGACGTCGACCAAATTAATGCGAATATATGGCAGTACTTATTTATTTATAACTTTCACAAAATTACAAAAAAATATTTACAAATGGTGGACTTTAAGCCATATGGACATGGTATTATCCATCGGTCAACGATAAGACCAAAGAGAGATAGCATGGCTGTGCGATAAAGTGCATCTAATAAATAGGAAACTTTACTCATATATTTTTGAAGAAAAGTTTGTGGATGTTCATAAAATACCCATGGATTTAGTAAGTACGTAGTACTTACTGATTTAGTAAGTACGTTATAGTACTTACTAATTCCACGAAAATACCAGAGCAGCTAGTTCCAGAGTCATTGTTAGAAACGGTACAACTCGGAAACTTCTAGGTTTATGTAGTTATGGAGGAGCGTTAAAACTTGTAACGAAATGAGTTTAGCAGTTGGCAAATGCACTGGAGGTGTATGTCTGAGGTCAATTCTTGTTTATGGTTTTAAGATTTAAAATCACTCTGTGAAAACCGTTATCTCATTTTTTAAAATTATTATTCTATTATCTGTTATTGAGTAAACTTTTTTCTCGTTTAATGCACTTTGTGGCACCACCTTGCTATCTATGTTTGGTTGGTCTAATGATGGTTGACTGATAGAGAATGCCATATGGCGTTAAGTTCACCTTTTGTACTTAATTTTTTAATACAGTTTTTAAATATTAAATAAATAAAAACTTATTAGTCATTGTCAGCCAGAATAAAGAGTACCTTGACTAACTTCCGAATGTTATTAGAGAAGACCCGGAAGCAGGCTAAGCGACGCTAAAAGGCCAACCCAACTTTAAAGCAAGGCACTTCCCATGGTTCCTGCGATATCCCAACGAGCAATGCCATTTGGGATCTAACTTATTTGGATCAATTCTTAGGTAAAAATACTTTATTAAGTTATAGGTGATGCTCACTCTTGCTGCGCCCCAGGGCTTCCTACCCGTGGGAATTTCGGGATAAAAAGTACCCTATGTGTTATTTCAAATCATATTCTACCCGTCTATCAAATTTCATAATAATCCGTCCAGTAGATTTTGCGTAAAAGATCCTCACAAACATTCACATATAAAATTAGTAGGCTTAATGTAATTTTATCACTTTATAAATATTTTGCTAATGACAAACTGTGTCGTTTGTATTTAGGTACCAAATAGAAATTTATTATCAGTATCAACCGCCAAAACTGTTGCTTTACCATGAAACAAAACACGTAGTACGCCATTGCGTCCACACGTTCTCTCGTCTCTCTTTATTTACACGATGCGTACACGATATGGGTAAAAGAGACAGCATATAGAGAGACGTGCTATTGTATGTTTCGTGGTTCGCAACATCTCACACACGCACTGTATCCCATGCAGTATCCACATGCTAGCGGAACTCAACCAGATACCTGAATGTGATGTGTTTGGATGGTTGTAAGATGTTTGTCAGAAGTATCTTGTGCAGAGTTATTATTATTATTATGATAATCTTACGTTTTAAGGCTTGCTAAATACGCAACTAAAGAAAGCCTAGTTGATTTTTTCTTTACAGAATACTTTACAAGTCCAAAAACACGCTCCAATTAGAATGAAACCCCGCAAAGAACTGCCTACGTAATTAGGGCCAAATGTAAAATACAGCAATATACATAAACTAAACATACAACCAAATAAGCTCCTCACACGTCACGGTATTCAAACCCACTGCATTAGCATAACGAAGCGTCTTTTGAAAGGATTTAACTTGTGTACAGTAGCTAAGATATTCTAAAAAATAGAGACTAAAATCAAATACGAATTTTCCTTTGACCCGAATTTCTCATCGATAAAAAGCACAATAAACCAGTTATAATGATATACCTCTTTCTCACAAAGGCCTTAGTGCGAGTTTGCAATTCATTCACTTTTCACTACCGAATCCTTTCGCAGTAAAACGCAGACTATCCGATCAGATTGCTGTATGATTTGACCCAATGATAGACTGTGATTGGTAGGCTGCATATCACTCGAGAATAAAATGTGAATAGCAAACCTAAAGGGCCTTTAACTTTCGCATATAAAACTCAAAATTATTTGGTTAACACATATATCTATATTGCTTTATTGGTGTCCATGTCATCGTGATAATCCCTAAGATTACAAGTTTTATAAGATTACAATAATATTGTTTGCCTTATGAGATCATCACATAGTCACACTTTAAGAATCGAACTAATATTTCCTGTTTAATTGTTGACATTTTTTGTGTAGGTATTGTTGAAGTTAAACATGTTCACAACACACAAACGATTCTTCTATAACATATTAGAAGTCTAAAGAATAATAGAAGAATATCCATAACAATATTATAGAGAAAATATTTATCGTAACGAATAAACTCGAAAACTACTGGGCCGAAATCTTCAGAGATAACATAGGCGTCTTTTTATTAGGTTTTATCCGTGTGATGTCAATAAAGAAATTTACACAATTTCACTGCAAATTCGCCGCTATTATCGCCATGCAGGGTAACTGGACGTGTAGTTGACTGTACAATGTTATTTTGAAATAGGTTTGTATCAAGGTCATCTACAAAGGTAGGTACCTCACTCTTATCTATTTTAGCCACTAAATAACAGTGTTTGCATTGTGTGTGTTTGAGGGGTGAGACTATGCAGAATCGTTACACGCGCGTGTGACTCCCCTGATATTGCAGGTGTACATAGGCTGCGGTGAGTGTTACTCACCATTAGGTGGGTCGCATGCCTATGCCAAATATCAAATTCAATTCACTCAATTGCGATTCGCCTCTATTGCTGCAGCATAAGGTCTACGCAGTCGCAGCCGCATCGTATTGTCCGGTTGACTGTACGTGCTATGTTTTTTTTTCGATCTCATCCCGGAATGAAAGAATGATAGATGCTTGGATAAAATACTTAATTGTCAAGAATTCCCAAATGAACGAGCGAATGAACGAAATAAAGGTTGATTTATGAGTGCTGAAGAACGGCTTCACAGGCTTTTAATTACGCATGAATTTGCATAAAGTTATATTTTCTTAAGAGTGTCATGATAAGCACATACTTAGATAAGTATGTACTTCTGTTTTCTTAAGCCACAGATTACATAATACCCCAGTAGTTAAGCACTGAATGGTTACAATAAAATTGAATTGGGATAGAAAAAAAGACAGGAGTACTTAAAAAGTAGATTAAGTATATTGTGTACTGTATTTATATACTAGTGCTGTATTTATATACTACTCTGTACAATACAGCTTTTACGTTACACGCGCGTCACATTACAGCAAACTTAGACGAACATAAATTAAAATAAACTAAATATTTTTAGTTTATTTTAATTTATGTTCATCTAAGTTTGCTGTAATGTGTTTTTTCGACACCTTAAATATTGCGTTTTATTATTTTTTTTGAAATTGACTTTTCAACCTACTTTAAATGTTCGTATAATGATTCAGTCGCGTTGTAACAGTCTATGAATTATCATAATGGTCTTAAATATATCTATTTGTATCTAGAGCATAGGTAGATATTTTTTTACCTTGTCTGCTACCCTTATCTGCCTAGTCTATCTCCGCTTACGACTACTTTAAGAGTCGCACAATTATGTGAGGACCAGGAGTAGGTACTATGTACATATCCTGAATAAAAATTTTCCATACAAGTAGAACATAATTACGTATTTTAAGATCCCCAAAAATTATCATAGGCTGAACTTATTATGTATATCCGGATGCAATATAGTTTTCTGTTTTCTATTTTATCTGTGATATTTATAAATTAAGAATTGTCAAAAGTTCAGTCCTCAGTACTCACGTCTTCTCCGATTTTTCCACGCGCAAAAACGATTCTTCCCTCCGGCATTTTCGGTACGGGAAGCTTGGATTCAAGACCCAGCCTGTACCACATCGGAAGACCATTTTTGGGCACTGCGCGCACTGGCTTTGGTACGGAATCGATCACTTTTTTCAATTCAGTCGGCTTCCTGAGGGTCATCAACGTGATGTCAATATCAACCAACTCATCCAACTCATCTGGAGACTTTGGCGACGACATGATGGTAAAACTAAAAATGTAAAATAAATTTCAGAAAAACCGCACGGTACACGCAAGCGGGCTGAAGATACAACAATTTTGATTGAACTGACATTTGAAGTTAAATTTTTTTCTTTTTTCTCCGCAGCCAGTAAACTGCGTAATGGCTAGGACTTTTTTTGCATGTCACAACTTTTGTCCCTTGTTGTGTATTTTTTTATTGATCTATGCTGTCTGACCATTTTATAGCAATAATTTAAATCGAAATTCTGATTTTGTAACTACTAATAATATCTGCAATGAAATCCGGTTCCGACTTAGAGTCCCGTTGCATTGTTCCGTTGCGTCGACGGAGTACGTTGCGTTCAGTTATGCACCATTGATTTCCATAAGGTTTCACAGATTCGTCAACAAATACCAAAATACTCGTAACGGTGGACGACAGAGCAATCGGGCCGGAGTCTTAGGAACCCTCCTTAAATTATAAGTTTTTCGAAGTAATCATAATGTGAGCTGTCAGAATGTATAGCTGTTGAAGTGTTGAAGCTATTTAATAGACATCGTAAATCTTTATATATTACACTATACCTACTAAGAATACAAAATTGAATTCTGAGCGGGTACCTATATAACATTCTTGGTTGAAGCTAAGTCGACATTGCAATGATATTATGACCTCTACATTACCTTGTCCTTGCTATGACGGACACCATTTCTTGACATGCGAAATGCATATTATTGTCAGCTGCATAGCAAAACAATAATGGCAAACTGTAAATGAAAAAGGTCTTTACAAATTACTAATTTATTTCCAACACGAGTTCACCTATTTTTTTGTATTGTAATAATCTTTTTACTTTACGTAGAACAATCATAGATAGATAGCTAAATTGTTTATTCAACTGTTACAGACACAAAATAGCGGAATAAAAATAACAGTAGATCCTTAAAAGCACAATAAGTACGAACACTCGTGTGCTGCAGCAGTCAAAATGATCGTAACTCAGCGACACTTTTTGCACTAGCGAGAGTACAAAAACGCTGATTTTCAGTTATCACCTTAGAATTGAAAATTATTATTATCTATTCTATTTTCTAGTGTGCGTCTGATCATTTTTCCGATTTCTTCCTCAGCCTTTGAGCGTCGGAGCCCAGGGTCTGCTTTCCTACTTTTTCGTCTCCATTTTGCACTGTCGTCGGCATCTCTAGTTGCCTGAACATTGGCACGCATATCATCCTCGAAGACATCAAGCCAGCACTTTTTGGGTTTGGCTGTGACTTTATAACCGGCCGCCTGTATATGTCAACCCTCTTAAGGAATGTTATATTGCTTATCAGTTGCCAAGATTGTGTCGCTTAGTCGCAGTAGGTACGACATCTACGGGACGTGTTAGTTTAACGAAAACAAACATTTCAGGCATATAACATACAGACATATTATTCATTACGTACATATATGACATATGTTATTCATAAAAAAGTTAAAGCATAGTAATCTTATTCTTCTTTTCTTGTGCTATGGCTCCATCGTTCACCAAAACTATAATAATTAAGTTTTGTCTCATTAAGGCAATGTCAAATATTGTAACGTTCGATAGTGACAAAAAAATACTTGAGTTCTTTACGAGTATGTACAACGGGAATACATTTTAAAGGGTTTAGTATATTTATCTCATAGATAAATTTTAAACAAAACACATTTATTAAAACAAAAATAGTGTCGATTGACATTTTATCGCACAACCATAGCTTATCAGTAAAAACAAACATAATGCAGTCAACATGCGGTAGGTCACTGCACTTTCGCATTGCACTTCATGACGTGCACCCTACGTGTGCATGTAAAGTGCACGCAGGATAACGTTGCGTGCGGCAGTAATACGAACTAAACGTGAGCTATATATCTGTGTCAGAACGGCAAAGAATACAGCGCCATCGTACGCGCGCAATTTTAGCTGGCTTGCATTTTAAATCTGCAGTTGCAATTATGTGACGGGCGTGTCGTGCCTTGTTCTAAGTATTTGACATACACAATGTCTAAAATATAAAATCATTATCTTTACATACAATAATAAAACAAGGTTCTCTGCTGGGTCTGTTCGCGATAAATTCAAAAACTACTGCGCGGATTTTTATGCGGTTTTCACTAATAAATAGGTACTAAGAAGGTTTAGGTGTATAATTTATTATGTCTTTAGCGAAGTCTGAACGGACCGCTAGTAATATCATATTATTTATATTGAGCCTTAAAATATTGCACAAATGTATTTTCGTCTGGAAATTCGACGAATTTTCAATGTCTCAAATTAGTTGTAAATTTTGTTACGATAAAAATAATTTATTAAATGATTACACAAATGGTAATAAAAATTTATTGAATTAGTCACAATTATTTGAGATAGGAACTAAACAACTGGCCATAAACAAAATGCGCCTTGGATAATGATAACAACGGTGGTAGGTGTGTTAATCTATCTATTGTTCTTTCATCGTAAACTGCAGTATATTAATTAACGTTACACCTTAATCCTCTTGGTCCTAAATAACCAAGCTAAAGTACAATATAAATATTACATTCAACCACATGTCAGTATACCCTAAAATGACCTCTATGTCGCAGTAATAGAAGCGAATTTGCTTTACTTTTTTATAAATTGATGTGTTGTTGACTGTACATATTCTTTTATATTCAACTCGAAAAATGAACGAAAATATGAATATGCGAAATCTGAGTCGTGCATAAGTAATTCGTGTACTGATTTTAGAATAAAACTTTTTGTTCAGGCGGCTTGATAATTAAATTTTAATTATTTTCTAAAAGTCGGAAAGTTACTTACCAACTTTAAACTAGCTAGAGTTGTACTGCATACGAGTATATACGAACAAATATTGATCGACTTGCTTGTGATTTTCTCCCTTTAAAACAACAATCTTCAGTTGCGTAACGAGAGTACACACCGGTCAGCATCTTCGCATAACTCTTCGCATGTAAACAAACTCCTTTTGCAATATCAACTAGTACAGTCGTGTTCAGTACACATTTGAGAAAATTGCGCAGAGCGACCGGCGCGGCTCCGCCGCGCTTCTGTCAGACGAGTCTCAGTCGGCGCGACGAATACGCGTCATCGCTCGACGCTACGCGCGTACACAAGTGCTACCTCACTTAAAACTACAACAAAACTACACAAACAATACTAGTGCTACATATTAAGTATGTTAACAATTTGTTTTTAGTTTATCCATTCAGTGTTTCTTCATTTTTCAAGCAACAAAGTTTGTTGAACTTTTTTTCGCGGCACACGCCGGCTTCATAGTGACGTCAAGTCGAGTGCAGCCTAACTAGATTAGATATGCTAAGCCAGTAAGGTAAGGCCTGAAAGATACTTGGAGGACGCTATATGCAAATAATGATAAAGAAATCTGTTCATTCATGTACCATGTTCAAGGGCTTAGATCGATTGCGCTATCAGCGAGTTTCGATAACCTATTTCGTTGAAAGAAATGCATTGTGAGCGCGCACGGTATTTCTACCGGAGACAATGAAATTCCGCGCGCTCCGTTTAATTTATAGTACGGTGTGCGGCTGTAATAACATAATGCAAAGGAATTCAAAACATTAGCGCGGACTCCCTGACCTTTGTTGAACTTTTTTAATTTCACTCGGCCTTAATGAACACCTCTTTTGATTTGAATATAATATAATCTGAAAAAGTTTAAAAATGCTTCTATTGTCAGCAAAGTTTTAGCCCGTAAACAATTTAACAGATAATTAGGGATCATAATGAGAAAAGGAGACCATTGTTTTGTTTTTGACACTGATGGATGAAATTCTTGACGAAATATGGAGAGGAAATGGTAATTCGTCTTGTATTAAAAAATAAACAAATGCCCGTCTGAATGGATTTCTGAAGCGTGTCTATTTTCGAAGTAGCCGTGAACTTCAGTCGATGTTTCTGTTTCCGATGTTGATGACTAAGTTTGTTTGGAAAGGTGTTATACCGCTGTAGGTACATCGTTGTCACATCACCGCCAGCCTCCACATAGTTACAGGATAAATGTCACGTTCTATTTCAGTCCGTCTATTTATCATTTAGTGTCATTGACAGGTTTTCCCACTCTTACATCGGAAATGTTTCATTAGATACATTGTAAAACTTAACTTCATTATTGTATTTCAATTATTAGGCTTTTTTGTATTATATTTTTATATTGTTGAGTTTATAAACAGACGTATGCTGAAGAATTTTATATTTCAGAAAAAAATCCATTCACATCTTGTTATTACTATAATTTTAAATAAGTAATGTTAATTGAATATGTTGTTCAATTGAACTTTCAAATAAATAATTTATAAGACCGTGCTAAGAAATTTAAGTTCATATTGTACTGTCAGCTATCTAGATATTGATTTTTATTGTTGTTTATAAATAAATAGGTAATTAAAAATGAAGTAAATAGGTAGGTAACATTCCAATACCTAGGAATTTTAAACTACTTATGTTCTCAGCTCTAAATTTTATTCGTTTATTTAACTATCCACTTACTCCACGAGATACATGAGAAATTGATGTTTATAACTGCTGAAGCAGTCCTGTGTTCGCCTAAGTTTTAACCTTCAATATATTGGAAACACCGCACGGTACTACTGTGTAAAGCATCGCACACTATACTTTCCAAATAAACATTTAGTGAGTTACCAACAAACTCTCGCCACATGAAGTTCTCTTTGATCGTATTTCTTTAGATTAAATTCTTGCGCATCCTCTATTACTTTACTACGACCAAGTTATTTTGTACCTTTTTGTTTTACTTAAACCGTAGTACCATGTTTTACTCGGTTGTAAATTCATCGGTTTTCTTTAAAATATATACTTAATCTTAAAAGTAAACATGAAGTACTAACTAAATACCATTTCGTATACGTGTCACAGAAATGTCTCTGAAGAAAACAAAATCAATCAATTTGTATTTTATCCATCTATACAAATACAATAAAACTGAAAAGTTTTATCTAAGCGTTCTCATTTCAGAAATTATCAGTCTCATCTAATAATATTTTTTGTCTGAGATATAATGTTGGTTAAAAAGTCTAAAATTCCAAAATTCCCATGGTTAAAAACCCACTGAGAACATTAATAGCACAATTAGTGAAAACTAAAGAACTACGCAACGAATTTTGATGAGAGTTTTTTCATAGTTCAAGAGGAAAGTTTTATTATAGTTTTACCCGAGCCGAGTATTACTCGAGCGAAGTCGGGACAGTCCGCTAGGAAAATATATGTTCTAAAGCCCGATCTCTGTTGCTGTCAGACGATCACTCAGGAATAAATTTGGACATTTCTAACCCCCACGAATATAAGGAAATGTCAAATAACGCGTTATTGATACAAATTGGACGCGTAAAGATAACATTCATCCAAAAATAGAATGTCGGTCGAAACAAATCAACAATTTTATGATGTCAGCGTTTGCGCTTTTTGAATAAAGTTGACTTTTAAACTAGTTACTAATTTATCTAGCGGGCATTGTATCGTCGTACGTAGTTAATAGTGAATATACAATTTTACAAACAATAACTAGCGGAACGCTATATTAATAAAAATGACAAAGTATGTAAAATACATATTCTACCGAAAATCTGTATGCGAGCGTAACCAAATTACCAAATTAGTCGCGCCCTGGGGTTTCGCTCCCGTGGGAATTTAGGGATAAAGGGAACAGTGTGGTATTTAAGATTAGATTCTATACATGTGCCAAGTTTTATTGAAATCTGTCCAGTATACTGTGCTTGTTGAGTAACGAACACACTATGAAAAATCTATCATTTCGAACTTATTGCGTTATAGAACTATATTTCAGATCGTATGATCGATGCATCCAAAACCCTAAAATGTAGTGTCGACTAACCCTATACGGTAATTCTTTCTGATGTCTGCAACCCTAAAAAATAACAAGACGAGTTTATCTTCATTGAATAGAATAAGGGACATAGACCAAGGGTCTCCCTTCACAGACGGTAAATTATTGTCGGTTATACCCTTTGAATCAAGAAACACATGTTTGTTGACCTTCAAATTTCCTCTCTTTTTTTCGACTAAAAAGAGATTTATTATCTGAAATGCAAGATACGACAAAAGTTTATTCATTTTGATTTATCAGATGAAACAAAACAGTAAAATAAATAAATAAAACATGATTTTATAAACTATGTGATATCTTTATTTCTTTAGTTAGTAGGTATATTTCTACGTTTCTCTATTTAGTCATAATCAGTTCTAATGTTCAAAAAAGTTGACTACTTCTTCAAAATGTATATCTGTATTCGAATAAACACACGACATAACTGGAACCAATTGATTTGTCTCATTCATTTCAACACTCATGTTCTCATCGTGAAGCAATTAAAATGTATTACAGTTGCTGAGTCAGTATTTTCAACCTATAGAGTCGCTTATAACTTATATTTCCATTTGATTTTTTTTTGTTATATAAAAAGGACATTGCTGCCCGTTTTTGTTGCCACAAAATAATTAAGTGTATAAATGTTGTAGAGGGTGATTGGCGTGCAAATTGTCTAACAACTAGGAATGTCGACGTCAAGACAAGTGACAAGTGGAGGCGAAAAAATAGGAAAGCGGACCATGGGTTCCAACTCCCAACGGCTGCGGAAGGAACCGGGAAAACGCTCAGTGAGAGAGATACGAATAAGTGGGATGTGTATATTGTATTTTGTTATTTTTTTTCAACAGGCACATAGAATTTTAAATTACTACCTAAGTATATTTTGAAAACATTTGCGGTTGGTTTTTAGGGTTCACTTAATTTATTTATTACCAATCAAATCTATAAATTACTTTATAGGGTTCACTTAAAATTTTTTATTGTAATTTTTTGTTCTCTCAAGATTATAAATTAAAAATGTGTTATAGTTTTCGTTAATTTTGCACAATCAAATACCTCACTCGAGGCAACTAGCACACTTGATGTAACGGACACAGTTATATTATAATTAACGCTCCGGTACGCTTATTTTACTAATTGGTTTAACACATTATTATACTAGTTTATTAGGTAAATTGGTTCTTCTACTCGCTAATTCACGGTGATCCATTGCAAAAAGAGGATCTTTGATTATTAATAAATTTAGGAACATTGATCTGTTTGCAATTCATAAAAAAAATTAATAAATCTATACCTATTACTATTACCTAATAATATTATTTATTTTTTACAAAGTTTAGTGCACCTCTTTACAAAATTTCCAGTAAATTAATCAAAAACTATGATATTTAAATATCCCACGGGACCGTTAGTTAACTGGTGCATTGACGGGGCGAAAATATATCTAATTGTTCATTTTTAACCTAAATTTGCGTTCCATTTTCTTTAAAATATTTCAAAGAATTTGGTCCATTGAATTTTGCGTGATGCGTTTTCAGAAAAAATAATTAGAATTATTATAGTAAAAACAAAAAATAAAAAATATATATTTCAATTAACAATGTACAGAATTTACGTTGCGCGAGTCCATTCACGCTTGACCAGCCTAGTCATATGAAAAATATAAATATACTAAACATTAAATTACGTTGTAAGTGTATGTAGCGGTATGTAACCGAAAAGTAAATAGGCAAGTACATTGTTTGACACGAAGAGTTTTTGAGATAATATATTCGTTCGACATTGGCAAATTTTAATTTTGTATGTATATCTTGCGTTTTGTTTACGTATAAGGCTAATAAATAATATGATTTTATAAAAATTAAAATGTTTTAGTACTTGGAAAAATTCATAGACTAACAAAAAGAGAAAAATTTGACCGGGACCGCTTCTTCTTCACCTACGCTTTGAGAGTCGGCTGTTTGGTTTTAAGTAAATTTTTTAGTCAACGTCAATATTGATTGGTGCAACTCGTCCTAAAGTTTAAAAATTAGTTAAAATCTTCCGTTTAACTTAACAATATGCAGTTTAATTTTTCCTCCAATATACACGTTTTTGGAAATAAAAGTTTCCAAAAGTGAAACTGCAAATGTTTTCATATTTGCATATGCGTTCTATATATTGACATTAATACAATGCATCTATATAGACGAAACAGTTAATAGTCACTGGTTTCCGATTAATTGGGGTGGTTTGACTGTGTTGGCCTTCCCATCTACGAATAGTTCGTTCACTTTAACATGTATACATTTTTGGGACTAATGAACAATTGTTCAATGACCAACATACTCAGAGCTGTTGACTTTCTTTGAAAATGAGCATAAAATATTCGCCCGCTCTGGGAATACAATCCAGGATAGAGATATGGTGTGGCATTGTGACTACTACGCCATCAACTAGTCAATTTTTGAAAGTTCATAAGGCTTGATAGTTTTCAGATATTTAGCCGGTAACGAAATATGAAGTGTGCTAATTGCTAACACTGGTTTCAGATTTTATTCAAGTCGCTTAACGCCATCGACAAGACTTTTGCGACTATCTACCGCACGCATCTACCTGGTGGCAAGTAATTGCATACACACTATTGAACCTTAACTGTCAACCAGTGTGCAGGTTTCCTCACGATGATGCACATTACGTAAATTATTATAAATGAATCAAATTACAATACAAACTCATGTAGCACCAATAGAATTCGATTCTTACGATCACAGAAAGATTGTCTTAACCCCTGGACCCATTTGAAACAGTAGACTATGCTCATGTATGTACCTCTTAAATGTGAAGAACGAAGATAGACGTAATCGTGCATCGATGCACGATCATCATTACAATTGCTAGTGCGTTTATTGCAGTGTCCGTCCAAGGCTCACAATTATTTTGTTTTCAATACACATCAATTAGGTGTCACTTGTCTGACCGTGCAGCATACCGGATCGCATCAGTAGGGCCTCGATGTGTCCACTTTTATTAATCAAAATGTTGATTACTCATTCTACTGTTTTTCTTTAGGCACTTTTACTACTTACTTTTTATATTTATATTTCGTTATGTTTAAAAGGTACTTGTTAAAATACATTTTGTTACTCTCACGTCTAAGTTTCAGTTACAATTCAGGTCGTTACCTTATATAATTAAGTTATTTGTCAGTTTTTATTGTTATCTGTTTGCCCAATAGCCAAAGGCACACTTTTGGGGATTCGTGGCACTGAAAGGCACTTATAAAACAGCATATTTGTGCTACATTCGCATTTTAATTTTCCGCCATGGTCGGGCCAGGAATGATGACACCGTGTTTCTCTGCAAATATATCATTCAATCTTTTTTTCTATCCAATTTCAGTACTAAATAACATTAGAACCGCAGTGGTTGGAGAGATCCGAATGGACCAAAGAATTTTGTGGAATGGCTAGGCTGGGATTAAAATCACTACATAGTATAAAACAAAGTCGCTTCCTGCCGTCTCTCTGTTCTTATGTATGTTTAGATCTTTGAAACTACGCAACGGATTTTGATGATAGATAAATAAATAAATATATTAGGACGAATCACACAGATTGAGCTAGCCCCAAAGTAAGTTCGAGACTTGTGTTATGGGATACTAACTCAACGATACTATATTTTATAACAAGTACATATATAGATAAACATCCAAGACCTGGGCCAATCAGGAAAAGATCATTTTCCATCATGACCCGACCGGGCATCGAACCCGGGACCTCACTGCGCCACTGAGTTCGTCAAACTAGTGTGATGGGTCGATACACCTTTCTTAGGAATCACAGAAAGGTGTATAATTTATAAAGGCTTTACCCAAGCGAAGCCGGGGCGGGAGTTGTTTTCTTTCAAAATATTGCTGTCCCGTCCCGATTAACGAAATTTTTTCCAAAAGTTCTTGAATTATTAGGATTGCGGTCAAAGTGTATAGTTTATTGTAAAAGGACAAAATTTTCATTGTCATTACCGACCTAAAAATGTTTTTGTAATTACCTATGTATTAGAAATTGTATTTTATTCAATCATTTTTTTATTATCGCCGGAGGTAAGTGTCGTATAAAGCACTCTAAAGAAAGTACGATTCAGAACTCGTGTGTTTGCGACGCTTCGTTAGAATCTGTGGCTTTCATATCTTGGTAAACAATATACTATCCTAAAATTTTATAAATCAAACATTCATTAAGATTTTACTGTACCTCAGCACATATTATAATTTATAAGTTCTTAGGTGAAAAATAATGTTAGAAAAATGATTCTAGTAGCCTTGGTTGAAATTTCAAAGTAAAATTGTACTTGGGCCTGTTGCCCGCTGAGGTATTTTTCCCATCGCCTTGTGCATTTCAAGCTCTCATCAAACATGTGTAATATCGATGAAAATTACATTGGTTTGATAATGGTTTCAAGTGAGTTATCGTTATCAGCAATACATACTTACCACTATCGATTTTAACAGATATTCCATTGTTAGATTTTTGCAATTACGGGTTTAAGAACAAGTAGATTTTATTATATCTGTATCTTTCTCAGAGCATAAACACTATTTTTCATTTGTTCGCATTTTAGTATCTTAACGTACATTATGTAAAAAATATTTTAGAATTATACCGATTTTTTCACAAAAAAATGTTACCTATTATTCATGAACACAGAAAAATTCTGCGTTTGTCAGATTTTCACACAACTGTTACGATTTGTTTATTCGAATGAAAAATAGTTTTTTCACGCTCGATTGAATCTTTTACTTTTATAGAGAGCGGTTGTCTGACACTTTCATATTACGATTATTTGCAAATCAAATCGTCTATTCACGTCATATTCTAACTTATAATATTTACCAACGCTAATAACTTTTCAGAACAACTACTGCTGAGAAGAAATGCCGAAGGAAACTCAATAAAAAAAATACATTGCAAGTTAAATAAAAGCAAGTTTAAAAAGAGTGTTGGTCCCTATCCTGCCAGAAGGGCTTACCATTTTTTTTAATGCAATTTATATGAAAATGTACGGCTTATATTATTATATTTAATAATGTTTTCAGATGAGTACTCATAATGAATCCTAAAAGTGAGATTAGAATTGATTACACTATAAGTTATGCAAATAATCTAATTGGTTTTTAATTTTATATGAATATCTTGCATTCACATCAACTGAGATATTAATAATACCTTGCACTCGAATTGACGTTCATTACTATTAGTTTCTATAATATTAACTGCGTCGGCGCATCGCTTTTTATTTACTATTTTACTTAAATCCCTCAGGAGTTTTTCATCCGTTTAGTATGTGTGATATAGTTTATCCTTACTCAACTCAATCTTATGGTTATAAAGTGAATGAATAAATGAATTAAATTTTTAAATATCCGTAATATATATTATGTCTTTTTACAGAAAATGGATGACTGATCGAAGCAATTGTGACCCGCGACAAACATATCCAAGTGCATATCCTTAGTGTTCATAGTGTAAGTGTATCATAAAAACAGTTAAATTAAGTGGAATTAAGTATAAATTAAACGTACAGTCAGTTAAGTTTTAGTAAAGTTTACTTTGTGGGAAAATGTCGGAACGTTTCAAGGTGACAAAACACGAGGAGCCGAGCGGGAAAACGTACAAAAACTATGGAGCGACATCAGCGGAGAGCGACGTGGAGCTGAAAGGAAAATTGCTTCCCGACTCAGGTAAGTGAAATATTGTACATATTTTATTTTGAATTTTACGACTACCTTCAAATTTCATCAAAATTGGTCCTGCGATTTAGCCATGGAAACATATAGCGTTGTAAAAAAACCACTGTGATATTGCATCTTGCTTAATATTCTGAAGCACATTATAACACAGTTTGAGCTTTTCAGCCAACAAAAGCTGCGTTGATGTTACAGCTTGAAAGAAAGCTGAGAGGGGAACAATAGAACTAGCTTCCCAGCTATAATAGCTTTTGTTCGCGACTTCGATATCATTAACTTTTCCCGCGCGAACATAATTCTAGGCATGAAAATCCTTAAGTGAGTAATAAAAGTTTTTTAAAACTTTTATTTACTTTCACCTGTCCCAATGTTTGATTCAAATCTCGCAAATCACATTTCGTCTACTTTCGATTTTCCATGACAATAATATGCATGCATGACCTACTAGTGCACAGAATCGATTCCCAACGAGGGAACTCCTTTACGATTACTGCACAGTTATAATTTTTCTTTTAATACAACAGGCTCTCTCTGATAACAGTAAAAGTATGTGACACAATAAAAAAAATAACAATTAAAAAAAGAACTTTTTTATACTACTGAGCAAGCAACAGGCATGTGGCCCACCTGATGGGAAGTGGCCTGTGCATTCAAAACCTTGTGTATCACACGCGCGTTGCCAGCCCTATCCGGCCAAAATTCCGTCGTGTTACATCAACTATTGACTGCAATGAGTGTTCTTTTTTTAAAATAAGTATTTATAATGCAGACTGCAAAAAAATACGATTCTATTTTTAAAAAATACGAACCAGGTACGTATATACTGTGAATGTGATGAACGTTGTTCTAATTATTTATGTATTAGAAATTGCATTTTATTCTATTAATTTTATTATTGTCGGAGACAGGTGTCGTATGAAACACTATGTTTCATCTTTGGTCTCAACATACAACCTTGTTAGAATCTGTGACTTTAATTTCTCGGTGAACAATGAATTTCTGTTTGAAGTACCCCATGTCTCTAGGGAGAACCACGGCTGGGAAAGTTACGTCAAAGCTTATAGTCAAAAATATTTTCACACAAGGCCTTAGGCTAACTGGAACAATAGTTACAAAGCCTCTTAGTAACCAACTTGTATAGTTCGCAATGACACAGGACTGTGGGACACAAATCACTCGAGTCAGCCTTGTCGCCGAAGAAGTGAGATTTCCCTGGAGACACCGCCATTTTTCACACCCCTGTGTTTCAGTGTCAACTAGTTGGACTCGCTTCCCACACATAAATTGTGTAAATGAACCTATAGGAGTTTGCTACTAGTTGTTTGGTTATTCACTAGGAGAATAATATGCACATTGGTACGGTATGGTCAAATTGTCAAACTCAAAAGATATTTTACACATATGATTTCTTTATGTAACGCTTAAATTATGTGTGTAGCTAAGACACATAGTATGGTTTATACATGTATGTAAAATAATTAAATATTTTCATTTAGGCAAATTTAGCTCCAAGATACCATAGATAGTGTTCTTTTTTTTTCAAATAACACAAAAAGTGTAAAAATAAACATCTTAGAGCGTTTCGACCGCTGTGGCCGCGCCGGCATCCGTCAATTCTCTTGAGGAAGGAACATATGGAATTAGTAGGTCCTACGAGTACCTACTAATTCCATTGGAAGGAATCATTTCCAAAATCAATTGAATCTTTCATAAAATTGACATTTACCACAGTACAGATTTATGATTTTAAAGTCAGATTGTAAAACTGATTCTTGTCTTTGATAACATTTCAAAAAATTACAACGACGTGCGGCCGCAGCGGCCGCAACGCTTGGAGATTCACCCAGGTATAGTTTCTAATACTTATTAGAAAAATTTGATTGTCAATTACGTTATATAATCATAAAATATTATGTCATATAATAATAACTAAGTGATAAATAAAACACTAAGCTAGAGTTACCATACGAGTACTACTTGTTTTTACAGAACGATTATGGGTGAATTTCACGAGCATTTGAACGCGGCGTGTAGCGTTTCATTAGTGTCCGACATTGTTTTTGAATATAGAATATTTTTTTAAATTAATCAATTATAAAATTAACATTGTACCAGTAGTTTATTTATTTGTAAAATAGAATAATTAAATTGATTACTGTGTATGGTACAATTTAATAAAAACTAATGACAGCCTGCGTCGGAGTTTAAAACGCTCGTGAAATTCACCCTTATCAATTTTTATAGAATATATTTCTTACCGGACACACAGTTTTATATATTCGAAGTAAATTTTGCTAGATTCACAAACATACACCTTTTAGAAAAAATAAAAAAATACTAACAAAAAAATTAAAATTTTACTGCGGAGGTTGACCATTCTAGTCTGATTAAAACCTTGCACATTAAAATACCTATTTATTTCTACGACCAATCAAATAATTTCCGATATTCTACCGCGGCGTGGTCGCCCTAGCTTGGCAAATACAGCGCGTGCAAACAGCAGCTTATTGTCGACAAACAGCCTGTACTCTCCGACTGGAATGCTATTAGTTTACCCAGTCTTGGCTCCATTGTGCGAATTAGTTTCGGCATTACGTTTGGCATAAAGATCCATGAATAGTAAAGTTAAGTGGTTGACTGTACCGCCATCCATCTGCGTGGATTTTACCAAAGATTTACGCTAAAAATAAAATAAGATCACTTTTTGCTTCTAGGATTATTATTTCTTGGGTTTCGTTCCTGCGGGAATTCCGTGAAACTTTTATTCCAAGTTTTAATCCCATACGTATTGTTCTTTATTATCTCCATAAATAAATATCTCTAAGATATAAATAATACCTTATTTTTATATGACTAGATTTCATCCACGTGTATATTCGTTGTATGTTACTTTGCTTCGAACTCTAGAAAGTTCCTTTGGGAACATTACTTCTGTGTGGATAACCGAAATTTACTATTTAATCGTGGTTTATTTTTTACTATCGGCCCGTTCCGGCTTAGCACGTGTAAAAACATAATAAATTATACACCAAAATTATCCTCAGGAATCACACTATCTATTAGTGAAAACAGCATAAAAATCCATGTATCAGTTTTTGAGTTTTCTGCGAACAGACAGACGCGTCAGTGGACTTTGTTTTATAATATGCAAGGATTACAAGAAAAGTAGCCTCATTGAAATCTAAGCATATTACATAGGGAATGAACATAAAAAAACAATTGTTTGGCTATGCCGCTTCCTCATGAGCCTGGCAAACAACAGAAGGTACAAACCAAGTAAGTGTTGACTTTTTTCCGTTAACGGTACGTGTGTTAAATAGACTGATAACTAAGAATGCCGAAGACCTTGCGTACTGGAGATCCACTCTCCTAAGTGGTTCCTGGATTCCATCGCATTATGGCAAACGAAGAAATCGTAAAAACGCTTAGATGAAAAAGAGAAACGTATCTAAGGGTGAGTTGCACTAGCCAAATTTGACGTTTACTTAAACAGACAATTTTAATATCAAGTTAAAACTTAATATCAAAGTGGACGATGCAACGCTCTTAGTAGTTAGGTGCGAATATGTTCGATCATAAAGGTATTGTTATAACAAAGTTCATTGTAAGTCCACACATTAACCCCCAGACACGTCGCCCTGTTTACACATAGCTCAGGTAACATTTTGGAAGTACGAAAGTACACAAAGGTTTCCTCTACGAATCCTCCATACTATAGTATACGTAAAATTAAGGATAGAAAGTTTATTAAGATCGTGACTAATAATTAAACATTATTAACTAAAGTCCTGGCCTTCACATCCAATACTATTTCGCGATTAAATATAGATTTCAGGTTATATTAATTACCCATTTAATAAATATATCTACCAATATAATTTCATGAAAATTCGTGAAATGGAACTAAGCAGAATAGACAATCGCATTTTTTAAATTGTTTTTCTTTTTTTGCGAATGTACAATTTATGAAGAGGCTTAAATAAATAATTCTAAATGTTAATGCTTTCGAGATGGGTTCGCAAATGTGTTTTTTTTTTAATTTCACAGAGACTCTCTTCTCCGTGTGATGGATAAAGCCAAGGTAATTAGTAAGTAAACAAAATGACGAATTATTTTTAAAAGATTCTATAAGAATATTTTTGTACCATCCTTATATATATATATATTATAAAACAAAGTCCTCTGTCGCGTCTGTTTGATTGTTCGCAATAAACTCAAAAACTATGGCACAAGTTTTCATGCGGTTTTCACCAATAGATAGCATAATTTCTGAGGAAGGTTTAGGTGAATAATTTATTGTTTTTACCTGAGCGAAGCCGTGCGGGCCGCTAGTCATATTATATTTTGTATAAAGAAATGTATTTGGCAAATGTTAAAATGGGATATTATACGAATGCTGTAACTAGAACCTGGAAAACTCTAGTTATTCAATGTCAATCCCATCATTAGTTACTTACCTATTGTTTTATCCTAAAAGTTTTGATCAATATTTTTATTACTTCCAAATGTACAAAAATTTGTACAATTTGTTAGATAACCATGGTACTTACATAATATTGTATAGGGTGCGGTGACCACTTCCCATCGTGGACCGTATGCCTGTTTGCTTGCTCAGCAGTATAACCAAGATACCTGTATAACCAATCAGTGAATAGAATAAACTTATACTTTCAGTTTGTCAATTCAGATTCAGACGTTGATTTCCGCTCAAAACTACCGTGAACTCGCAACCGTTTCTCCACAAAATAAAAAAGTATAGAAGTTAAAATTACCTTAAACTTGAAAATAAAAAAAATATACCTACGTATAAATAAAAATCAAACAAACATGTGATTTTTGTATTTTTATTATACTACCAAGATGGAAAGCAGGCATGGGGCACAGGTGGGGTGGACATGGACAATCAGGTGATTGTACGAGTACGTGGACACCCCAGCGACACCACAGGCGTGACACTACTTTGTGGCCTAGGGATCTTTTGTCACAGTATCAGTGCCATGTAATTAAACTGCATCTCTCACC
Source organism: Plodia interpunctella (assembly GCF_027563975.2). Lineage (NCBI taxonomy): Eukaryota > Metazoa > Arthropoda > Insecta > Lepidoptera > Pyralidae > Plodia > Plodia interpunctella. Next base: position 3,096,356 of record NC_071295.1, read on the forward strand.
CTTCAAACTGTAATACTGCAATACAAGCACTGCTGTTTGGCGGCAGAAATAGATAAGAATTGGTTACCCATGCAGACGTTTTTTATACCAAAGTCTACCTATGTATGTCCTACTCCGTACTTTATTACTTGTTATGCGAAAATTAAACATACTTAATTATGTACTATAAGAAGAGATAATATACAAACAAATAATTTAGACTTACTGACGTATTTAATAAGTTATCTCCTATGATTTAGATAGGATGGTTACGATTGGGATTGCATGATAATAAATCAGCCGTTGTTTTTCACTGATTAATTTCTGAACTGATTTGATTTTGATACTGACACGGGGCTTCGAGGCGTTACAGGCCCGAACGAAACGGGGAACGTGCGGAGATAAGAGAGGGATATATATAATAAATCAGTACTTATTTATAAAATCGCTAGATTTGTTTGAGTTTGACTTGTGTTCTCCTTATTTTGTACTTGGCTTTACAGCACAGTTATCGTGTCGCCGCGCAATTTCAGCTTTCAGGACAAGCAAAGGATTTTAATGATTTTTTACCACATTATTCGTGGAAGTTAAAGGCATCGGTTTTATAATTATGTATAATTTATTTAATTGTTGTGTGTTTTGTGCTGCTGTTGTTGTAACAAAAAGTCATATTTCTTTCTCTCGAACTTATGGCTCCAGTGATTTGACTCTGCACCACGTTTATTCCCATTATATTAATGTATTATTTTTGTATTTAATATCAGTAACTGGTCTCTTGTGAGTTTCGGTTAAAATAACATTATGTATTTTCAAATATCTTACATTTTCTGTTTCATAATGCGATTTTACTCGGTATAGAAATTGATGCTAAAGTATATAGGTTTAATAATTAAGTACATTTGGTAAATCGACCAAACTCAGAAATCAGCAGTCGAAGCATACATTCTTATCGTATTGGTTCTCACGCTCTTTTTGACTGAGATTTACGACCTACTGGTTCGTAGACATCCATATGTATAGAACACGCTTGGATCTTATTAATTAGTCGGAATGTTTGTTTTTATGTAGAAATTATTTTATTTCATTTTCACTGCTTACCTTGCACTTTAACAGTGGTAAAGTGCTTGCCTCTGAACCGAGAGGTCCCGGGTTCGATCCCCCGTCGGGTCATGATGGAAAATGATCGTTTTCTGATTGGCCCGAGTCTTGGATGTTTATCTATATATGTATTTGTTATAAAATATAGTATCGTTGAGTTAGTATCCCATAATACAAATTTCGAACTAACTTTGGGGCTAGCTCAATCTGTGTGATTTGTCCTAATATATATAATAGTTTATTTCTGTTATTATATATGAAGTTATTTCGCAATTGCACCTGTTGTCATTCTTAATTCGACGTTTCGTTTGCGCGATCATTTATTCCATACATTAATAAAATATACAAAAATACAACAATTACCGACCTGAGGAAAACATGCAAGATTTCTCTGTTTTCAGTGAGTCGTTAATACAAATTTGTATTTAAATTATTTTCCAGCATATTATTTTATTAATTCATCTCAGATGCTCAGCACAGGAGCGAGTTTTAATTATAATTAATGACGGATCTTGTTAAATCTCGAATTTTCTATTCGACTGGACTTTCTTTCGATTTTTGTAATGAAAATGAACATAAGTTTATTAACAATTATAATTCCTTCCTTTTATTCGAATTTATTTGCGGACAGCTTTTTAGTAATTCCATATCTCTTAGTAAGTAACCTATTTGAAGAATTGTGTAATTAATAAATTGTAATTTTATTTTAAAAATGCTTAATGTGACCGAAAAATGTTTTTGTTACTATAGTTCACTGCATACTAAATTGAGAGGTTATTGCAAAAAATTGGCATTTCGTTTTGTATCGGATTTTTAATCTCTTTTTCAACACAAATTTCTTATATAAGTATAAGAAATTTAAAACTACTCTAAATTTAGAAACTAACTCTAAATTTAAATTTAGAACTAATCTACAACCTATAACTATATACGTAATAGCACAGACTATATAATACGTCCAGTTTTAGGTACCTAATAGAAAAACCCTAATCAGGTACTTAGTTTATTCATGTCACGTAATGTTGGTATAAAAAGTTCGACATCTCCAAAAGAGAAGCACTGAGCGCGTAAAAGTAGTTTAATCTACAATTGAATATAGGCGTTAAGTTTTATAGAGTACTAGCTGTTGCCCGTGGCATCGCCTGCGCAAAAAAATACTTAATATAAAAATTATTTATATCTTCATATAAATAATTACCTTACGCTCCGTTTTTACGTAAATGACGGATAAACAAACGCACACAAGAACACAATGATATATATATTTAATTAGGATATAGAAGTATACATATGGAAGAATTGATTTCCAAGTTTGATTTTTGTTCCAATATTGTTTTTTGATGTTGTTAATACTTATTACAATATCAAAACATTTATCCCCAACGTATGTCTTTCGTTGCAGAAGGTTCTGTTGCACCAGACAATTTTGACAGCGTATGTCATTTTATTGGCGGCTAGGCTCGGTCGGCTGCTCCAGTCAACTTTAACGTTACTTCGACCTGCGCTCGGCCACAGCTATAGCAAGTAGGTGCTTTTATCAAGAAATCAATAGGAAATGATTAGACAATAGTTAGTAATTTCTTCATTAGAGAGATCAAGACACAGTGTGTATGTATGCCTGTGTGTCTAGGTATTTGTGTGTGTGTGTGTGTGTGTATTCAAGCCGTATCGATCTTGATTGGAGCGTTGTTTTCAATTTATTTCAATTAAGTACGTGTGTTTTCACATGGATCGTATTCCGATATTGTATTGGATATCGAGTAATTCATTAGACTTACTTTGATGTTATTTACGTAATATTCATTAATTTGTTAGACAAGATTTCATATTTTCACATTAAATCACGAAGCGGTGGTGGTGTAATGGTTAAGACGGACCTCTGTGGATCGAAAGGTCTCGTGTCCTACTCATGCCATATGAGTTTGTATATCAAACTATTTCATATACAGTGGTTTTCATCGATCACCACTTGCTTCCGGTGAAGGAAAACATCGTGAGAAAACCTGCACATTTTATATAATTATGTCATGAAATATCAAGAATATATTAACTTTCACAAATACAAAATTAATGTCATAACCTGGTATAACACCTAGGGTACTTTTTATCCCGTAATTCCCACCGTAGGGAAGCCCCGGGTCGCAGCTAGTGATTAAAATTTCCAAAATACTGTAGTATACGATTGAAATTAACAAAAATTCCAATTCCAAAAACCATGTCATGGTTTGACTAGAATTAATAAGTTTTTATTTTTTGTTACAAATATAGCCAGAATTATTGAATGAGCAGTCTTCTAACTGTAAATTACAATATTCAAAGAGATTTGTAGGCTTTTTGATAATTTTAATATATCCATAAAAAAGTAAAGTGAGAATTAGTAGTAAGAAGTACAATGCTAAACCTTGCCTTAATCCTATAACTATTGGGCGACATTCAGACTGAGCTACCATCGCTAGTACACATTTTATAAGCACTTCAAAATGTCCCTCTTTGCAAGCTGGGTCGATGTGATGCACGAAGTACTGTTATGGAGTATATTTATGAATTTATAAATAACTTCATACACGTTCACCACAGTCGACCATTTGCCATGTAATGCTGCGCAGTAATAGCCGCGAGTTTAAAATGAATTTGAGCCCGATATGTTGTTGACTGTATACACTTTTGAACTGGTATAAATGCACTGTGGAAAATCCTGTAGAATTTGAAATCATCAACATCTTTCTTTACATTAAAAATTATCTGCAATTTTAATAACTTGTGTTATTGTATCATTAATCTAGATTAGCATTAATTCAAGATTATTGTTACAATAATATTATCATCTCGTGTAAGTACCTAAATCTCAAAAATGTGCTAACAAGATTTCAAAAATATATTTTCTACTTCCGAAAATATAAACTTTCGTATTAGACCCTAATCCCCTTTTTGTTCAATGACTCGTACGCAGCTGGTGTACCAGTGAAATGATATAATACGAACATTAACATTGGCGTGTGCTACTGATAACGTAATCAGTCACATGCCTGCGGTCATGACCCCCATAGTGTTTTCCTGTTGAAACAATAATATATTAATTAGCATGAGCTGATTATCTGCTTGAGAGCGAAAGTCATTGTATTCGTTTATATTAAGTATAATTGTATATTCAGATAGTTTCTTGTTTTGTATTTTTAAAGGTTGTTTGTAGCCTTTAATTTCTTTTTCTGTAGCTCATTTCAGCCAGTGCCGGCAAAGATCAATATTAATCTCCAATGCACGTCAAGGTTCACGGTGTTGTGCGCTTCTTCTCCATATAAACCTCTAATATTGGCGAAGTGGTCACAACGAGCAACATAATGAAGTGTCGGTCGACATGAGAGTTGAATGAAATTATCATTCGCAACGAAACTCAAACTGATTTTTATTCCCATAATCAATTTTTTCCAGTCACTCAATAACAGATTTCTCTGCTTCTAATCAATTCATTCCTCATAAATTAACCATTAATTTTGATAGCGTTGTGCTGCAGTGCAGCGGAGCAACAGTAAAATTCTCCAAGACCTTGTATTAAAATCTATTTATGTCACACACTCAGTGTAATAGCTAAAACAGATTAAAACATTTCTTACATAACAAATACGCCATTGACTATGTAAGTACTTAGATATATTTTTTCATTTAAACTTTTCTTTTCATTTAAACAATCTAGCTTGTAACTTTGCGTTGCCGAACTATCGATAGCTTCATCTGAAATGTTTAGATGAACGAGTTGAATGATAAATAAATAAAAATATGTAAATCTCCTAATTTTATTAAATTTTGCTGAAATTAAACGTATTGTCAATAACGCAACGACGTATTATGTTCTAATAGTTTGCATTCCTAGCCTCACAATAGATTCGCCCTTCGGGTTCTATTTATACCGCAACTAGCTTTTGGCTTCATTTTCACCCTTCTATTTTATACTTACACATCAAACCTGAGTGACCTGAAAACCGTATGAAAATCCATTCCGTAATCTCTGAGTTTGACGCGGACAGATTGATTTCAATCTTCAAGTATCGTGATGTGAAATCTAAAATTAGAAAAAACATAACACAAAATGTTTCAAAAAGCAATGGTGTTCAAAATTAAAATTGCAACGGAAGATGAAATAACATTTAGAGAAAACCTCATACCTCAGTGCAAACCACTACACCAATCAGCGATGTGAATGTGAAAACGAAAATATTGCTTTGCAGCTGCAATCCTGTTGGCGTGTAAGTTTAAAATAGTTATTCGCTGTTTGCCCTGTGGAAGCCATATGTGTATATTCAAATACACAGTTTACACAAATTTGTTCGCACATCTGCAATTACTCTGATGGATATCAATAGATACATCATCGCCTTATTTATATTAGCAATTACGAAACCCATATTATTATCAGAAAAGATGTTCTTTTTAACCCCCGACGTAAAAAGAGGGATGTTATAAGTTTGACCGCTAAGCGTGTCTGTTTACGTGGCATCGTACTACTGTTTACAGCTCGTCAACGGGTGAACAGATTTCGATGCGGTTTTTTTATTTAATAGCTAATTTTTATGCGGTGATTCTTATGTTTGATCAAAATCGGTTTAGCCGTTCAAATTTGTAGCGAAATGAATATTTAAACTCGGGCGGGTTTTCTAATTTGTCTAAGAAATAAACTTATAAGCATTCATTGTGCATAGCAGTTTCTTTATTACGCGTCATTTGAATTCCTGTGTTATCTTTTGCATACGACTATGATTGTGTGTTGTCCTCTGTCTCTAGTTCTCGTGTATAGGATGTTGTTGGAATACAACATCCTCACTCAAGGTAGTTAGGTATTTGTAAAAAAATAAGTGTTCAAATTCATATCCGAGTTAAAAAACAAATTAAAAATTTAGCAATAAATAGTCATAATAAAATAATATCAAAAATGTAACCCCGATTACTCAATGTTCAATCGACGTTGTAACTCAAGAATGTTATATAAACATCCTTCTTTGTTGTTACCTTATTTGTTATTCTTGTTCAACTCTGCTTTGTTATTCTTGCTTTTCTTTTCTGTAAGTATACTTATTTTTGCATGCATATCGATGTCGGAGCTGTGCTGGCATATAACAGTTATTGAGAAATTGAATAAACATATATAAATTGCATTTGTTTTCTGTTACTGGTGCTTGCACAGCTATGTTTGAAGTAACAAATTGAAATGTATGCTTCGATTTTTTGCACATCGAATCCATAGAGAACCTATGGATTTTATTAATCAACCCAGTTGTCAATTTTCATTACACATCTATCTTTAACAAGAATTTAAAATAATCATTTTAAAATATAAAATATATTTGTGGAAAGGCTATTTGCAAACCAAAGGGATTTAAAGTAGGCGGAGTAAAAATTAATGGAAAAATTAGTATACCTATTTTGTTTGATACGCAGATAATATTGCAGCAATAGTCGAAAATAGCGACCAACTAGAGAAATAAACACCTTTACACATATTTTATACATAATACTATAATGTATTATGTAAAAAGCAAAACGCTCCTAAGGGGAATACCCGGATCGGCGCGGCGTAGAGATGTGGTATGTTGCCATAATCAAACAAATGGTATCTACTACAAAAATATAGAAAAATATAAATCAATATCTATGATGTGTCATCGCGAAAGTTCGATGTTATCGACGCCCTAATTTTAGATTTTGATGAAATATTATTAAGAGTTAGATAGCCCTTTTCGAACTAAATCATTAAACAAGGAGTTCATCAAGGTACCTACAACAAAAAGTGCAAAATCTAGTCCCAAAAGGGCTAAATAAGTCTAAATAAGGGATTACGTAAGAAGAAAAATATATCCACTTTTTCTCCTAATTTAGTAATATATTAATGCAGTGTACACTATCATTTAACAATATCGAACAAGATGTAAGTAGATAATAACAGTATTATAACAGGAAGACGTATCTCTACTCAAAGTTACCAGCGTCAGACGGACATTCACAACAAAACTTGGTTATGTGCTACTTGTACAGTTTCCGTGGCATGTTACCCTGCATGGAACTCTATACAGTCGTATTAAAGGTGAATGTGCAATGAATTTGGGTAAGCTGGTGATCTTGACTGTACTTAGTTCCTAACTTCGTCTTCATATCACTAGATACTAGATATTTTATTAAATTTCACGAAATTGCGAGAATAAATACTGGTATGATACTTGGTATTTTCGACGTTTTTGGAGTAACAACCTGTGGTTATTATTTTTTAAAAGCTTATAATCCACATTGTGTTTGATACACAAAATAAAAACTTCATAAATTTGGAATTTCACCAATTTCTGATAAAATATCCTATTGTAATCTGACAGATCATTATACCACACTTGTAAAATTAATAATAATAGACTATACTGTAACAGAATGCGGTGAAACAGATATTTAGAATTGGAATTTAAAACAACCACAATACATATATAGATTATTTTACTCACAAAGTTTCCTTTTGTGAATTAGATTCTCGTGACAAACTTATCATTATTATAAGGATGATATGAGTATTGTGCGCCTATAGCCTGACAATGAAGGATGACGAGGACCGTGCGAGGTGAAGAATTATTATTTAAATGCTCAAAAAAGAAGATAATAAAATTTTCCTTTCAAATTTTAACTATCAAGTTATAACCTCACAATTTATATGATCAAAAAAGCTTGTCGCGAGGTTCACTTGTGTAAATAAACTAGTACCTATTATAGTAAGCAGATTGATACTCGGATAGAAATACATAGGTAAACTTTTATACTTACTCACGCTCTTTATTTTGTGTACCTATTTGTCCAATAAACGTTTGGTCTAGTTTTGTTTGGAAACTCTCGAGATGGGGCCAATAGGGCTGAAAGGAGGGATTTTGTTACTCAATTGGGATATTTTGGGTACTTCAATCTATAAACACACTGTTGTGTGTGTAATGTTGTCAAGAAAGAAAATATGCAAGTGAAATTTAGATTTTAGAACTTTATTTTAGAAGTTTGACAAGTTCAGAATCTTGTCAAAATTAAAAATATATTATGATGTTGGCATTTGTTGGTGTCATATTTTCATATTAATTTACGACTGGACGTTGTTATATCTCGTTATGTTTCTTTTTAGACTATATATTTTCAAGAAAATGTTGAACATTTTTTGTAGTTTTCAACTAGATGTTTGAGGCATGGGCCATTAGGTATAAGGTGTGTTACTGGAATTAGGACATAATCAACGTACAAAGATACCTGCCTAGTTTAGGTTTATGAATATGCAAAGTTAATTACATTCAAAATAAACATATCCCAGCTGTGTTAATAGGGTTAAGGATGCCTTCAATATTGTTTGTTTACTAAGCTTTTATTAGCCATTAGCATAGTACATTTGGCTAGTATTTACTAAGAAATAAGACTGTTGACTGAAGGTAAGTTGTTTAGTTACCTACTTAATGCATTAAAGAAAACTTTTATAGAAATCAAGTCAGCTATATTGGACCAAAGGTGCAAGAACACGAATATGCCAATTGCACATATTGACGTGAAATTGACATGCATTGGCATAGGTGGGACTTTTAGAAAGCAATTTGGTGTGGTGTGGCTTCGTAAACACCTCTCAATACTCGTGTCACCTTATCGACTGCTCATCCTTCAAACTCACGCACGTAGGAAGTAATAATGCAAGGTAAAAATAATGCTTTGTATGTGGTCAAATCGTTAAAATTTGTCTTATTAAGTCGGCAGTTCGTCACTAAGATGAAGTGTCAAATTTGTACTAAGTACAGTTGTTATTTTGTGTCTGTGTTTTGTGTCAAATAGCCCAATAACGAGCAACACACACCGGAAGCCATAAGCAATGACGACCTCGGTGGCGCAATGGCAAAGTGCTTGCCTCTGAACCGAGAGATCCCGGGTTCGATCCCCGGTCGGATGGAAATGATGGAAAATGATCTTTTTCTGATTGACCCGAGTCTTGGATGTTTATCTATGTAAGTATTTGTTATAAAATATAGTATCGTATATCGCATAACACAAGTCTCGAACTTACTTTTGGGCTAACTCAATCTGTGTGATTTGTCCTTATATATTTATTTATATTTATTATTATTCAATGGGATAAGCTGATAATACTATATTACGAGTATACCACTATGTTTTAAATTAAGTGTTACCAAATACACTGTTTTCACACATAGTGCCATCAACAAGGACGACGATTTTTTAAAGATAAATATACACCATCTCGACGCAAGGGGGCATAAGGTGATATACCTACTCCGACAAAATGATACGACAACAATATCAAATACGTACCTACTCATATGGTTACATTGTACGTATGTATGTGTATATGTGTGTATTGTATAGACTAAATATGACACTGTCATACATGAGATATTTTCGCGTCGCGTCGTCGTGTCGCATCGCGCTGTGTTTCCTTAATGAGGATGATCCGTGATAGTGGTAGTGGTTATGATTCTGCTAATGTTATGTCAAAGTCTCAATGAGTTTTCAGTAGAATTGATAATTGCATATAGGTACATTTTACAGCTGCGTATTAACAACTTTTAAGCTGCTGAGTGCAAAAAAACAATTCAATTTTATCGTAATTGTATTGTTCAATTTTATATACTGTTCTAACGCTTAATCAAATATCGTGAAGTGCGGTAGTGCCTAATAAACCATATTTTAACGACTTTAACTTTTTTTATGAATAAAAATTTGGTACACTCATGAAAAACTAAGAATAGGAGTTCCTTAAACTCGGCAGGCCGTAAAGAAGTGCGATAAGGTAACTGTAACAATCAGTGCCTACCGCAGTACACTGCGTAAGGTCAAGGACTTCTACTGTTGCTGCGCCAACAAGTGGGCCATGAGAATTGAGTTTCTAGGAACTTCAGCCAGATTAGTCTGTCTATTCATTACTTATGTCTCTCACCTCGTATGATAATGTTCCTGGTTGCATTCACGGATATGAAGTCCGTAGCTCGGTGTCCGCTTAATAAATTTAAACTTTGACTTTATAAACTGTCTGACGTCAAACCTTTTTGTGAATGCTTTAATAAATCTATCGGCTGTCAAAGCTTTTTATCTCGTATACGATATCCACATGAGTATGACGTGTCCGTTTCTAAGCCACCTTGATTTACAAGAGGAATATTTTCTAGTGTCATGGTTATGGCTTACGCTGACTGACCCGAAGTCAAGTCAATCAACTGAAGTTTAAAGACTTTAAGTTAACCTTCTAGTTACAATTTAAAAAGTTACCGCTATAAATACTTTTCTGCCCTAACAACGGTTATCGGTTCGTTTATTATCCAACCTTGCCGTGTTCCGAAGTTCGGAGTTCGACTGCTTATTCCATGGACAATTTTCTATCTGTAGAACGATAGTTTCTACATGCTAGATGCAAAATAGTCTGCCTCATTTGTGCGCCAATTTCATAGTTTTATTAATTTTAAGCCAATTTTATTATCAAGTTTACGTAAAAAAATTGATTCCAGGGCGATTTTTGATCGAACAGGTTCTCTCCGAGGACCCGACTTCTCAGACTATTTGAGTGTCCCACTGCTGGGCAAATACCTCTCTTTTTGTCTATTACATACCAACAAAACCAAAAATGTAACCAAAAAGTAATTCAGCCATACATACTTAGTATGAATTGTGTTGAAATTACTCGACTAAAGCGTTTAGTCGCCACGCCAATGGCGCCGCAGTTTGGTCAACATTTTAGTTGTAGTGCCATCCAGTTTAATGAAGCAGCACTCTGTTGATCTTGTCACAAAACGATCCATTACTGAAATAATCAAGTTGGGATGCGACTGATCTCGTAAATAAAGCTACAAATTTAGTTAAAACAGGGTATAAATAGTACTTAGTAGCACAGAGCATATACCTAATAGTTTCGATTGTAATTTATTATTTGTTTTTATTTATGTTATATTAGCCTGCGGCTCCGCCTGCGACAAACAGTATTATAGTATAACCTTTATATTTCCTAAGGAAGTGCAATTATTGATAGTTAATGTTGTGAAATCACTGCTGTCAGATTTGTATCAGGGTGAGTAACATCGTCAAGTTTTACATTGATTTTACCAAAAGACGTTTAGATAAAATGGCGTACTTTGCGTTTCTCTACGTACGTTAAAGTTAACGTCACAGTTGACGGTACAATACATCCATAGAATATATTTTATTTTTTTAAATTGCTCGCTCAACAGCTATTGTACATTAAAGAATATATAAAATTAAACTCATGTAAAAAGTTCACAGTTTATGGGTACAATAAAAATCTGAATAATTAACTTAATACTGCAAAATTATGATATAATTATCATGATTGACCACTGCGAAGGCACTGGTGTTCCACATGAATATATAAGGAAAATGATTGACTTTACACTACGGTAAATTGCTACCGCAAAAATAAAATGTCGAGATATATATGTCGCAAAAACTCGCTGAAAGTTAAGTTAAATTTTATGTCACTGGTGTTATATTATGTTTCAGAATTTTAGTTCCGTGCCCTTTTTATTCTGCATTTAAGCCATATATCGCCATAATTGACCGCGACACACTGCGAAGCCCCGCTGCGATGCCAGTCACGGCATTTGATTTTCACAGTATTTTACGAGAATTTAATGAACGATCAATGCGTATAAACTTTTAATGATTTTTCCATGGTTACATTTATCTTGCAATGTCATTTTTGCCACAAGATTTTATTGTCGTCAGACTAATTTAACGCCTGACAAAAAACCACATGTCCGTGCTGTAAACGGTTGAGGATTTCCCTCGTTTGGAGTCGCCCCGGGCTGCACCATCAGGTCATGCTTATCATAATAATGCATTGTCATGGAAACTGAAGCGACGTCGGAAATTTCAACTCTGTAAGTCAACTGGAAGTGGGAGAAACCTAATTTGCAAGATTTGAATACATACAGACAACGGGACAGGTAAAAGTAAATAAAAGCTTGTATAATTGTAGTAACAGCGCAGCCGCGGCGTTCGAAACGCTCGTAGGAACGACACATTTTTGTTAACAAATATGAAAACGGGAACTCACTAATTAAAAGTCTCGCTCGGTCAAGCCGACCATAGTTTGGACTTAATCAGGAAGACGAGTTAAAACTGACGCGCGACGTTTTTCAGTCATATTGTAGAATGATTTTGGTGTTAATTAAGGTTGGAAAAAGAGAGGGGAGACATTTGCCCTGTTAGCTACATAAAAAATAGAATAATTTTAATTACATGTCTGAAATGGTGCCATATATATAAAGTAAAAAGTGTTAAGTAAAATGAAACATTGAATAAAATATTGTCGGTTAATTGTTTTATCGCGGCGCTCTCCGAGAAGGAAATCAATATTTCCTTAAGTTGGTTTGGTTTTCTCGAAAGAACTCATACATACATAAAATATCAAAATACAACCGAAGCCGTATAAGTGTATAGAGAAAGATTCAATTTAGGGCTTTAAATATTTGAGGTTTAGTACGGTCTGAAAATACACGTATATTTGGCTGGAATATGAAGCGGCACCACCGTTTCATATTCCAGTTAGTCAAGGTTAGTTTATGCGTGATGTGCGAACAAACGCACAGACAGAATAAAATTAATTAAAAAATTGTTTGGATTTCTATTAGTCCCATAAAGACCAGATAATTATTTTTCTTTGATATCTCCTATGTACATGTACAGACATAGCTCACTTACAGTTTTATTATATGTCTAGATATTATTTTATTATAGTTCCAATTTAGTTTTATTGACGACCTCGGTGGTGCAGTGGTACAGTGCTTGCCACTGAACCGAGAGGTCCCGGGTTCGATCCTCGGTCGGGTCATGATGGAAAATCATCATTTCCGATTGGCCCGGGTCTTTGATATTTATCTATATATATGTATTCGTTATAAAATATAGTATCATTGAGTTAGTCATCATATCCCATAACACAAGTGTCGAACTTTGGGGCTACCTCAATCCGTCTGATTTGTCCTAATATATTTATTTCATTTATTTTTACTATTAATTTTAATTTAATTAATTTAATTAATATATAATTGTATATTTTTTCATGATAAATAAAGAGTTGTATAGATTACAATATATTAACTCTTGTTTCTAATAACCTGAAAAACTTGTGCCCAGGTGGCCATCAAAAGGCGATGCGTCGCCTCACTTCACCCCACTTTAGTACAGCTAATCCAGTAATTGGATTGCTTCAGACCACTAAAGGCCTTTGCACACACGTTTCAATGTACCTACCTATTTTGACCCAGTTCGCAGTTCGTACTGGTTCGTGGAACGAGACAAGATTTCTTTGATTTCACTCCAATGTTATTGCGTATCGATTATGGTATCTATCTATTAAATTACGATAACTTACTCTAAAAGCAAGTAATAAGTTTAAGTTGTTGTCTTTTTCACCTGGTCTCGATTGAATATTCGGCCATCGTTTCCTTCGTCCGATTTTTATTCGCACGGTTTTGGGATCTCTATTTGTCAGGCAGACTATCGCCACATCCTTTTATATAAATTTTAAATTTCTAAAAAATAGGACAAACAAACAATACCTAGTTACCGAAGTAAAATACTAACAATGAAGTTGAATTTTTGAGTGTGAAATTTTATGTTATGGATATGCTTGTCAATGACGTGTGGTTTTCGTCCTATAATAGAAATTACATAGGCATATCCTCCCCTGGATGTCGTACAAGGTGACTAAGGGAAGTCTTGACGTCAGGCAGGTGGGTGGTTCTAAAAAGAAGAGCGTGGATAATAAAGGTTCCTGAAAAAGGAAACGCCTTTAGATTTTAGATATTGGAAGCCCATATTATATTAGGTTTGGTTATAATAAGCATATTTCGGTGATTTCTCCGAATCTTTTGTTTATCGATAATAGAATATGCGAAGCAATCAGTTTTTGTGTGATGGGCATTTACCTATTACGTAAATATTCTTATGTAATGTGATTTAAGAAGTAGATTCTATTCGTACATTGATGTAGAAAAATATTCATGAGTACTAGATTTATATTTCATTTAATTAATTTATCATTTATTCCATCCAGGTAATAAATGACAAATTACGTAGCCAACGTCCTGACGTGATGTCGTCAATGGTCTGAGGGGTTAGTGTGGGTTTGCATTTCACATCTCACCATCGAATTGATTCAAAGTGAAAAGCAGCGAACCAATTACATTGCAGTGTGGTTATCGTTGTGTCACCATGGCGCAATGTGATTGGTTCAATGCGTCTCACTTCGAATCGATGCGATGGTGAGAAGTTAAATGAAAACTCGCACTTCGCCCACTGATAATTAAGTATGTCGACGACCGTACTAGTGATGAATAAAATGTAGGACAGGGGACCTTGGGCTCCGTATATGAACATTATCTTTTTCAATAATTCGGTAATATGATTTTCCCCTTTTCGGCATGCGTAATTGACGTTCCCTTATGGGGCGAGTGTTTCGTGAGTGGGACGTTCTGTTCGCTTCAACTCCATTTAAAAGGAACCAATGTTATTATCAGCTGTTCAATTTATCATTCATTTTATAATGTCGGATATTTTATTGTAAATTTCGACTCATGTGTTGTAATGCGCATATTTTAAATCGACCAATACGTAGCTTAACGTACAAAAATAAGATTTAGTTTTATTCAATTAAGTCGAGTTTGAGAAAAAAAGAAAATGTAAGTAGACTGAAGAGTCTGAAAGAATGATGAAGAACTCTAAAGGTACAGTCAACCACATGTCAAACTACCCTGCATGGACCTTATTTCGCGGTAATAGTATATAATATACAAATCATTTTTTTTGCCGTTAATGTTAATTTCTGTTAACTGTCATAGATTTTGGTATTGATATAGCTGGCTTGCCGTAGCAATGTAAATATTCGATGTTAGTATCTTTAAAAATAATGTACTATGTAATACTAGCACAGTAACCGAATACAAACTGGAGTTAACTAACTTACCCTCACAGTGCGTTACGGCTACTAAGGGCCCTAGAACAATAGGGTTGTTTAAAGTGGCTCGCAACCAGGTCGAGGGAGAAACGGACAATGGCTGAGTTAACTTTCTGGCTTTTAGGCCAACTGCAACTTCGAATAACAACACAACGACATAAACCTCTCTCTCGTCTTTCCGTGTTCGCGGCCTGAATCGGTCGATTTGTGGTCGATTCAGGCCGCTATAAATTTATCCAATGCGATGATTTGACTAAATCATTAAATTTAATATTTTTGTTTAATCAATTCAACCTGCTTCAAATATATATATATATATCGGTACACAAAGACAGATCATTTACCATTCTGGTCATAATATAAGTAGTTACCGGAGTAAATTTGATTTGGTTCAGCTAAGTTTGATACCTTGGCTTTCACACTGCGTAAGACCAATTTTTGGCGGCAAGATCAATATTCCGAGTCGTAGGCTGCGTTAATATGTAACTTGAAACTTACCAAGCTCTGAGGCAATTTCTGATACCTACTACTATCTAAAATAAGTAATGTTTTTTTTGGGAAGAATTGGCAAATAATTTACACCCAAATCAATACTAATATTATAAAGAGAAAAGATTTGTATTTTTGTTTGTAATGGATAAAATCAAAAACTACTGGTCCGATTTTGATTAAATTTGGCACAGAGATAGAAAAAAACCTTTGGAGTGACATAAGCAACTTTTGTATTATGGTTTTACCCGAGCGAAGCTGGGACAGACCTCTAGTTAGTGAGTAAAAAGAGAGCGATGGATGAGTAATAACTATTGTTACAAATCTATCGATAATATAAAAGTACTTAGGTATATTTTCTAATGCATATCGTATTCTACTTTCATTTCATATTCAATTATAGAAATTCAATTATAAAAAGCCGAGTGATAAAGCCCGTTATAGTTATTTTATTAATAAATCTTACAAAGAAGCACGTTTTTAATATTATGTCCGGATTGCTCGCACTATCTTAGTTCCAGGGCTGGCCCTGGAACTAATATAGTGTATCTATAAGTACGTAAGACTGGACTTACGTACTCATAGATTTCTAATTTGTAAGGATGTAAAATTACAGTCATCATCATTTCAATATCAACCCTCTGCTGGTTATAAGCGTTTTTTCGCGCCATTTCCTGCGGTCCTGTGTCAGTCTCATCCATTTCTTTCCCGTGACCCAAACAATGTCATCTGACCAGCGGTCTGGTGGTTCACCAACCGGTTATTGTCCATGTCTCGACCACCACACACCATCAGTGCTTTGGTCCATCGATGGTAGATATTAAAGTTACTACGATTAAATAAAATGTTGTATGCTAAATTCATAGCAATTTACCTTGGAGAAATAAGTGTTATACAATTCAGAAAACTAGGTCATTAGTTTGGAATCAGGAATGTTGAAGTACAAAGCAATTTTGCAATGTTATCGAGTCGCATAAAAAGTTGGAATCTGAACTGATTTCAATGCAATACTTCGCCGCTGTAATAATGAACTGGGTTTATTGTTTACCCATACCTAGTAGATAATAGATTTTGTTAGACAGTCGCAAGTAATTTGTAGCTTTTGAGAAATTACTATATATTATTAATTTTAACGTGAAGAAGTACGTGTGAATGTCTAATCAATTAATATCAATATACATATAATAAAACAGTCATCATGCCGGAATGCTACACTGGAGGTCCCGGGTTCGATCCTCGGTCAACATGGAAAATGATCTTTTTCTGATTGACCTGGGTCTCGGATGTTTATCTATATATGTTAAAGAATAAAGCGTCGTTGAGTTGTATGTATGTCTCTGGGGTGTGTCTGTGATGGTATAATTTCCGAATAAATCTTTTGGGTGACTCTCTTTTTCTTCTTTCTCTTTTTCTTATCCTCAGCCGTTAAGTGTCCGCTTTCCTACTCTTTTTTCTCTTCTAAAGTTACTTCGATATAGTAAGAGTATAATCCGTATAATCTGCTCACAGCCATGTCCTCAGAGTTGCAACAATAGTCTTCATTTTCACAAAGCTCTCGTCGTAAAGCTGCATCAAAGCTCGAGTCTAAGCTACTCGCAACTAGGAGCCGTGATAAGAACGATTCTAGGAATCCATCTGTTGCTCTCGATAAATAGCCGGTTACTGAGTAAGATAAGATATAGACTGAATAAGATTTAATAAGAGAAAAAACTTATCTTGAAAGGTAAATCACTATCTAACTTGAAGAACATTTTGTATTTTAATATTAAATATGTATTGGAGGTACCTGGAATTTAAAATTAGTTAAATTTAATTTAACCATATTTTGGTTACATTTACTTTGTCTCATTCACTGTTGTGACAATTTGGGTTTGGCCATAGAATAATACTATCAGTATTATTCTTAATTATTTATTTCTCATTAATACTGATAGTACTATTCTATGGCCATACCCAGATTGTAAAGCTAAGAATCGGTTGAGAATAATTATTCTTTTTTATTAATATGTGTGCTGGTTTATGGATTCCTTTATATAAGTTTTGAGGTGTTTATCTGAATTGAATTGATCAGACGGCATAAGGTAACACGTATAACATGTAACAGTAACTAAAAACTTTTAAAAAATTAAACGCAATATAACGAATCACATATTTTGAAAAATATTATAATGTCGTTTACATTTTCGAAGCACAGAAAACAATCTTCCCATAATATTGGAATTAATAAAGCGGTAGACTCAAATATTTTCAAACCAAATAAAGGATGGCGGGCGTTCCTAGCCCGTCGTTACAGACAGACCTATCGAATTCCACAATTTATCACCTCACGTATCAAATCATGGGGGGTTACAGAAAATGACATCCTATATTGTCTTCTCCGCTTCGCATATCATCGTCAACAGTCCACTGCTGGACATAGGCAACTCCCATCAGTCGTTCTCTGCCATCTTTCTCAGGTCATTACGCCATCTATCCAGCCGGTGCGCGATCCACTTCGATTACCCAGCCATGGTTTCCACTCGAGTATACGTTCCACGCAATTCAGCAGCATATTTAGCTCTGAGACATAGCACTGGCATATTGGCATATACTTAAATAACACGTTTTTATTTGTAGTATGATATAAGTGTGGAATATTAACATTTACATTTGCGTTAAGATTTAGTTTAAAGCAAATATTTCTTTTATTAAACATTGCGTTTAGGCTTAAAGGTTAATCGGTATGCGCTACGCGTACCTACTTCTTTGATACTTTACTTTGTGCTCCCCAGCCTGAAGTATTTCAATACCTCGCTTTGAACCATTATTTACCCTGCCGCATTCATTTCGCGATTTTGTATTTCGAATGATTTTTTATTTAAATTGTGTTTGTGATATCAATTATGATAATTAACATCGGAACCGTCATGTGACGTTCCTACTTTTTCGATAGTTTATAATCTCGAGATTATGAACTTTATTTACCGATAAATTATGGTACAAAGGGCGGACTTAATGCTAAAATCATTACCTATCAGTTAACCTTCGAGAAAAACTAAAATTTCACCGAGACATAATTTTTTTTTAAGAAGCCTTTCAAACGGTTACTGTTTAAAGACTGGGCCTTGACAAATAAATTTGCAAATCATTTGCTTGCAAATAGGTCCGAGATCCTATTTTGCATTGTGCTAATATTTAAAACTTACCTTTGGCCCCGCATGCGACTAAGATTAGCATAACTAATTATTTACCCTTCCAAGTATCTCCACAGAAAAAATCACATTGATTCATCGCTCCGTTTTCACGTGTAAGAAGGACAGACAAACTAATACACTTTGTCATTATTATAATTAGTTCCATTACGCAATAAGGATTTGGAGATTGTGAATAAATGATGCAGGTAAATTTTGTTCATGTTTTGTTGTAATCAGGATCTACTCTTAAGGCCCTACTCAAGGATACCTAATAAAACTGGGAATAATGCTTGATATACTATAGTAACACACGCCAAACGACCAATAAAGTACCTTTTATGACCCACCTACTTACTTTTATTTTCATTGAACATTAACTTTACGATAAATAAATCTCTCCCAAAATTGAAAGGCAAGCAGTCAAAAACTTGATGAGTTAAATAAAAACAATTCGTGAATATTACGTAAGATACATAAAACAGAATTTGTCCTGAATCGTATCAGGTGCTGTCGAATAAAAATGGTATTCATATAATTGGACCCATACATACCTATATATATTACCTTCATGAGGGCTTTGAAGTTTATTGATAAGTTTTTTTCATTACATATTTTCAGAATATTTTTTCAAAGAAATACTGTAATGTAAATATTAATGTACACAAAAATATTTGTTTATTTCTTTAGGTAGCTTTTCGGCTTTATTCATCTTTTCCGATTTTATGAGACACAACGATTTTATGTCTGAATTTTTATTCATAATATCAAAAGGCATTTTACATGACTTTAACTCATGCACACACCTCATAATATTTTCCTTCACCGGAACCCAAGTGTCACAGTATACAAACTTAAAGGTAAGAGTAGCATTCAAACTTGGGAGCTTTCAGTCACAGGATAAAAATATGTAGTAATATAGTCGTAGAAAATAAAAGAAAAAAAAAATATCTATGTGTGTAGTGATAATTTTACGCCGCTCTGTATCCATTCTCATGATGAACGGATTGATTTTCAAAATAATTATTTTACGCCAGCAAGATATTAAAAATAGCAAATTCGGGTCCCAATTTAATCGAATCCAAACATAATCAGCTGCTATCCTTTAAGTCCGAATGAGTTCAGTGCTTCACCTTAGTAATTGATTTTGGAATGACCTGCCTTTTTCGAAATCTACAGTGTTTTGTGAAACGATTACGAATACGTTTACGATAAGATGTCATTTGATTAAACAAGGTCAAAATACTAATAAGGTTCCGACTACGCACATAAATCGATAAAAGCTAGTAATTTTAATATCCAACAACTAATATTTTCCTAAGAATTAGTTTTTTTTAATAGCATCAATTATTTTATGCATTTACATAAACAGATTTTAAGTCTTATCTCAATGTAATTAGTCATATTATGTAATGTAAAAACATTTCCCAAATCAATTACTATTGAAATGTTGGCCATTATATTTAATAAACGAACGTCTAATTTGATTTGCCTTATTAATAAATATAGGATGTACCTTTGTCTTATTTAATGTTGCAAAAGGTCATTATTGGAAATGTTTTCCAATTTCAATTTGATTGAAAGCATTTATTGAGAGTCAATAATATTGGCGATTGGAGGTATTATTCCCATGGTTACATCATGTCTTTATCTCTTACTACGTAGACAGCCATAGATAGATTGAATCAAAATCACCTTTAAAAGGACTTAGGCGTCAAGTCGGGCAAAAAAACTCTGTTTTCACCAAAATTACTTCTTTTCAAATTCGATGTCGTCTTGTCGGCTCCTATATAGATTTGTGTTTTTTTAGTATTAGGCCTATTATTTTATACATATGTGCACGTATTGTAATTGACTGAGCAAGCGAAGTCTACAAATCAACTTGGGACAAAAATACATTTTTATATGTAGATAAGTTTGTAACGCGATAACTTTCGAAGCGTTTGATGAAATTTAAAAGGTATGTAGGATCGGTCAATGCAATTTTTAAGTTTGTTGGTCATCAAAATTAAGGTTAAATACTCGTAAAATACTCTACCGATGTCATTCGACTGGCACACCTACTCAAATCAAATGTAACTATATTGACATTGATACCTATGCATGGAATTTAAAATAGTTATTGTCCATAGGTCTTTTCGAAGCCAATCTTATTATTGTTTGTTGTTATTTTCTTCTGTCCACGCAATTATTTTTACTTACAGTTAGTTCTATACCAAGAACGGGTCAAGTTATGCGCTGGCTTACTTTATTACCGCCATTTTGTTTTATAAGTTTGTCCAGGTGATAGTCGCAAGTCGTATATTTTTAGTACCACATGAAATTGTTTACTATCCTTCTATTTAGATCGATCTTATTACTTTCTTACTGCTTCGTGTGAATCGAGATGCATTCTCATTCTCACCATACTATAAAGAAAGGTTTATTCATTTCTTGCAAATACTACGTTTATTTTTGTTGATTTTTGGTCATATTCACAAGTAAATGCCATTTTGTGGAAATATCGAAACACAGAAAAAAAATATTCTACAAACTTCTAAAACCAAAAACGACAAAAAATATATTTTGTCAAACAAAGATTACTTCACGTTTATTTTTGATTGATTTCAAAATATATAGTTGATTTTATGTAGATTCAAAGATAAAAAATTGATCTCCAGTTATCGTCACATCTCGTTGTTGAAATTTTTTAGAAGAACTCGAGATTTTTAGGTATTTTTTAAATTTGTTATTAGACCAAATCTTATAGGGCAAAATAGTCTTGATTTTATTACTCATTACTTTGTCTCAAATGAAATCAAAGTCCTTCATTTGATTACATTATTTTTCCCTTTTCCGCTTATTTCCGTCCCCGGGCGTAATCAGATAATGGTGTTGAGATTATCATTAGTTAATTTTGGTCTTTGAGATCTAAATGAGATCGTGAAACCTTTTGATATGTGTATATGTTTTGTCTGTGTCTGAGGAATACTAAATGAATTTTAATAAAATTACGGGTTTAATCGCGGAAGCCCGATTTTTTGGAAAGAACTCAGTATTGCGTCTTTATCCCTTACGAGGGAGGCAGTTTACCGCTAGGCATTACGCACTGGGTCTTCATCAGCCTTATGACGATGGTGATAGACTATATAGGAAAACTTGCCATGCACTGCACACAGGTAATTTTAGGTACAGTACCTAACGTACTGTACCTAAAATTACCGCTGTTCATATGCAATTTTATAGTAATAAAATATTGTAATTGAATTAAAGCTGATGTACCTAATTAATAAGAATTCTTATAATATGCAAATGATAATTAGTTTTAACGTCGCACCTTGAGCCCGTCCTCATTTGAAATAAATTATGAATTGAAAACATAAATGACAATGTATTTTTGTTGAGAATGAAGTAGCTAAGGTAACTTCGTAAATTATTTGATCACAAATCTCATTTGCATTGCATGCTTCAAATCTTCTGAACAAATATTAATCAATTCTTATAAACGTCACACATGCTTTTTGCTTTTTAAAAATATTAATCAAGTCAAAGGACTTAATAATGACTGTAATAGTATGTATTTATAAGCGATAATGACTAGCAACCGGACTAAACTTTGATTCTTTTAGGAATCTTTGATGCACCTCACAATTATACATTATTAAAACTATTTAGTAACCAAAGTATTTCTCAAGATATGACAACAAAAATTCATATATATTTGACGACTGTTAGACTTAACAAAATGCCCCATACTAATTGTATCTCGTTATGAGGTCATCGGCAAGATAGTCGAAAACTCAGGGGTACTCTGAAAAGAGTAGTAAGTAAAATGTATTCAATTATATACATATTCTATAATATTACAATTCACATACTTTTTCCGGTATCCTAATGTCCCATGCGGTCCCTGAAACCTGCCCTGTGTGCAGAAATAAATAAGAGGATTTTGTACCATAAGCCGAAATGTCAAAGGGCAAGATAGGAATAGCAAAGTAAACTAATGTACAGTCCTGTAGTCTATTTATTTTGGTGTATGTACCTTTTGGTGTATGTCCCCGATTGATCTACGTCCCGGTCCCGACGACCCGTCGCATCATTTCCGCCCAATAGCGCTGCAATCTGCAAACACCCACTTTATTACGCAAATGCACTATTTGCCCCCATGTTTGCTCAAGCTCCAGGCCAGTGCTAGACCAAAACTGGACTTTAACAAATAGTTCAATATCGGCTCATAGGATTTACTGGATGTAAAATTGAAGGTTATTTGATAAACTGCTGATTTGACTACATTTACATCAGCCTACTGCTGGGTATATACTTCCCTCTTTTCTACGGTTCTGTGCCAGTCTTATCCGTCGCTTTCCCGTTCACAATATAATGTCATCTGACCAGATGGTCCCATGGTCTCTGTCCTTAACTTAGCTATCACTCCATTACTGCTTTGGGTCATCCACGGTCTTCTCTGAATGGCAACCTAGACGCTTTAATTGAGGACGATAAGGATAGGACGTAAGATCTTTTGTTAGAGTATCTAGAACTACATCAAAAGCCCAGAAAACAATACTCCTTTTTGAGTTGTGAAAAAAAAAAGTTTTAACCAATTTGAATTGGAATTTGCACACTAATAACTGAACAGATGTTAGATTTGGAAAACAGTTCATTGATTACTCGTATTGTGCTTTGAAATTACTGATTCTGAGTGAATAAACAAATAAAAGTTTGATTTAATGTAGACGAAATTTGATATCGCTATTTCATTTAAAACTTTATTGTACAAAATTACAAAAAAAAACTTAACGCCATATGGAATTCTAAACAAACAGAGATAGCATTGACAGACAGTGATGCGATAAAGTGCACCTAGTAAATAGTAAATTTATTTAATTTGCAATTTACAATACAGAATCACATATACATAAACTTACTGATAATAATAAAATACTAATGAATACCACTTTCATCAATCAGCACTCATCATGGCAGTGCCAGTACCAATCAGAGAAGCGAAAGGCCACTACTAGATTTTCTCGAAGCGCTTCGTTTTTTTTAAATGCTAATTTTGGTAAATAAATTATGAATTTCCAAACAAATTTGCGTTAAAGTCAAAAGCATTTATTGCAAAATCTGTGTGTCATGTTCATATACATACGAGAATGGTAAATTTAAATGAGAGTTTCAACAAATTAAATAATAAAATTATCAACAAAATATAATCTCAATTTCAATGAAATTACATTTCGTATCTCTCAACGTTACATACGTGGAGCCCGCGATATTTTAAAAAAAATTCGGCTGTGATTTTACGACCGACCTGTTTGCCTGACATCAACCTTCTTTGGAAGGGTCATTGTTGCCTATGAGCTCCCAACGTGCTCCTTAGTCGCACGACACACACGGGAGAATATTCTAAGACGGAACCATATTTAAAGTGGACTAAATTATAGTAATTACTTATTGGAAGTAAGATAGAAATTTTTACTCTAGTTTGAGATAATAAAATTTAGTTAAATGTCAATGATTAATGAATTATATCACAACGTGTTGATCAAAAGCTGATATAAACTTAATGGCAGTATCGCTGGCTAATGGCTAGTTAATACGATATCCGTTAAGCCTTTCAGTTTCAATCACGTTGAAAGCCCAAACCTGATATGACAAAGTTCCGTACATAGGTTTAACATTTCAAATAAACAAATATTTATTTTGTGTTAGACCAGATACTAATAATTTAGTTACAAGCTGCAGTAGCTATGTAGGTTATGTATCATTTAGGTATATGTATTTTAGTTGGTGAACAAAATATCGAATTCCATACTTTTTATGCCCCAAAATCATCACCCGCTGGTAAATCAGCCGAGAGAATAAAATTTTAAGTTTTTATAATAATAAATTTCAAATTTGTAATTTTAATTTGGCTAAAAATAAGGCTTAAATGATAAAGGCTTTTGCCCAGCAGTGGGACCTGAGAGCTACATAATATTTTTTTTTTCATTAATTACGAAACATTCAGTATTATAATAAACAAATTAAATAGTAAACTTAAAATAAACTGAATTTAAAAAATACAAATATATTATACAGTCAATTTCGTTTAATTTAGTATCAAATGGCGAAAGTGATGAAGTAACAGTGGTTCAAATTCAACATTCCACAAAGGATCCATGAATTGGTGTCCATCGCCTGTTGGATTACAGGAAAACTTTATTATGTATCGGCTATCGACATACCAATTTACATGAAAATAGTTCCGATAGAAATGATAAAGAATGAAAATATTCACGATTCTAGGTACTATTGCCTTGTCAGATTTTTATTGAACACGTTTTTAAAATATAATTTAGTAACTTTGATAGAGGAAGGGACATTTTGGTTTACAGAAAGGGACATTTTGGTGAATGGAAATTTTTGGGAATGTGAATTTTTGAGGACATTATGAGATATTTTGACACCGAGGGACATTTCGGGAAAAGGAGATACTGAACCTCAACAGAAAATTCTGATTTCATAGAAATAAATTATCATATTTACTTATATTTAATTTCGTCTTGCGCTGTCAATTCAATACTTGTTACGCAAAGGTTCAAAAGTTAGACTACTCGAGAATTTTATCATCGTATTTTGGCTCAGTTTAAATTTCAAATTAGATTTGAACAACAACAATAACAGCGGTCTGGCAATTTATCTCTCTTTGCCAAAGTGTGTCTGCGTTGAATACTGATTACTTACATAAAATCATATTTTCCCCACGTAAAATACACGATGTTGACAATATTGTGACACGATTTTCAAATAGACCTAAGACACAACTAAGTTGCCAGAAAAATCTGTTATGTATCATCATTTATTTATTTTAATATAATAAATAATTGTACCTACTGAATGTTGGGCAATATTAAACTGGAAAAAAATCGCCATACTCTGGAAAACGCAGTACGCAGTCGTAAATTCCGACCAGTTTACTATTTATTTTCTCTGAATGTCATACATATATCACATTTGGCTGGGACTACGGAGAATCGAAGTCCTTTCATCTCATGAAAAGATCACGTACCGTGGGAAACGTACACGGAAGAAGTCGTGGGTTAGCTAGTTAATAAAATCACATCTAGATATTAAGGTGGTTCAATATGAAGTTCTCCAATCAGTCCATTTACAGCTATTAAAGTTGTATAAGCTCTGATGCGCCAATGGTTCAAGCTTACATTGAATTATTTATCTTTAAATTGATCATGAATTTAATGGGAAAAGTCGTAGGAAGGAAACCGAGAAATAAGTATTTATATATATTCAATTCATTATTTATTTATGCAAAGAGGTTTTGCAGTCAGTACCTTCACCTTACACGTACTTTTATTATATTAGGCCACTTTTATACACAATTTATTTTTACTACCGTAAGCAACCTTTTTCAATGAAAATATTTTAATGTAATTTATTATTTCTGTAATCTTTAACAAATAAAGTCCAAGACTTACTTACTGTGAACATTAGATAGAATTTACTATATAACAGTTTTCGATATACATTACCTCCACCATAAATCTGTGTTATGTTTTTGCTGCCTCTATTCATCAATGATGAAGAAAAATTGAGTCGCGACCATTTTAGGATCCGTCATGATGTATGACACACAAGGAAGGCTCCATAACACATTGTTGGCAAAGTCTAAGCAACCACGTTTAACCGAAATGGCGTACATTAAATAAATGTAGACACATTATCCCGGATAACAATGCTTAGTGCCACGTCTTTACTTTGGATTATTATAAATATAACTCATAAATACAACATTACTTGAAGCAATTTAAATTTATTGCGAAATCGCTGTTAATTCCAGCGCGTTAATATCCATGTGGGGTTACTTGTCTTACTGTTTACTGTACAAACGATCGATTAAATAAATGGATGACGATTAAGTGTGTTCCTTATTAGATACTTATATTTTATTTTTATTCTACTCCTTAAAAAGAAGATTTCAATTTAACGAATCCATTAGCCAAGTGAATATTTACGTATGTATGTATCGATTAGCTTTTGCTCGCAACTTCGCGTGTACAATTAATTTTCCAGGATGAAAGTACCCTATGCCCTTCTCCATACTATAAACTACATCTATGCAAAATTTCAAGATTGTTTGAGTATAGAGCGTGAAGAGGTAACAAACAAACAAACAAACGTTCGCATTTATAATATTAGAATAATATAACGTAAATACCAGGTAAAAAACAATTACAAAGAAAACAATATTTTGACAATACTTTACCTTAATTATAATTTAACTTTAAATTAAATAATTAATTGAGAGAAACCTAACACAACATAGAAAATGTGTTTTATTTATATTGTAAGTAGACAAATTTTTAGCATATTTCTTGGTATATTTATGTGAACAAATTTTCTGTTTTCTATGACACTAGGTATACATTACCATTATAACGCCTTCGGTCTTCGTGGAATCCAATGTAAATGTCATGAGACATCGCACCTCCGATGAAACGTTTATTGTTTTGTTCTTCATATTAAATTGCGTGAAGGGAGCGTAGGTAATTGAACCCTGAATTTGTTGGTAAGTCTATATGGAGCTGTCCTAGATATATTACATTTTAATTGGATGAGAAATTCAGTAACTTCTTTGGAACATACGATCTTCTAATTCGAGTGTTTGTGAAAGTACTTTTCAAAACTAACAATTATTTTATTAATTCATAACAGTACAGATAACGATGGGCTATAGCAACCTTTCAGTTCATTTTAAAGTCACTATTCCACCAATAAGCCTGTCCCACAGCTAATTATTGCTATGTGTACTCCGTAAGGATTAAAGACATGTATAATATAGTCAAGATATGTTATTACTATTCTGATACCTAATATATAAACAATATTTGGTAATCTAAAAGAATATTTCCCAAAAAGTATCTTTGCATTCGATACTACTGTTCGTCCACTTTTTCAACGAAGTAATTCTCATTACCAAATAGCCAAGTAAAATACCGTAAACAAATTGGGAAGTTTCCGTAAATTTCAAGCTGAAAATCTGATAACAAACTGATGGTCTGTTGGCAAATCATCGTTCTGAAATATCACAGCTGCGGGCGAATTGGTCACGTCACGAATTACATAAATTTTCGAATGGAGCGCTAAAATTGGTTATCATTATCATAGTTATTAAAGTTGTCGATTAATAATCGCAATTAATCCGCATATAATTCATCTTTTCATATTCATATATATAATTTGTGACATGAAAAATGACGATAGTTAAAACTGATGGAAATACGATTTTCGAAAAACCTATTTTTCCTTGGGATTTTCAGCTTGGATGCGCAAAGAGAAGAAAGAAAGATTAGTATTGTATTTAATTATATATATTAATTGTAATCCAAATGGATTTAATGAAAAATAATGTCAGAGATATTGTAATCCCAAAACGAGTAAACATTTTGATCGTCAGAAGAAGATTAAGATGATTCAGTACAGTTTGAATATTGTCTTAGCCAAGGTTTATTTATAGTTCATGTAAGGCTGAACAACACGTGGCCAAGTATTAGTCTGATTACCATATAAGTTAAAAGGTCGGGCAAAAGGGTTTAGGGATCGCTCGACCTTTTTCGTTGCAACTGTGTTTGTTACAAAAAAGTTTAAGCCAACCTATCAAAAGTTTTTTTTTTTCTATATCATAGTTGTTCTCGTGGGAACAGTAGAACGTAGTATTAAGAATCATTAAGTCATTCGAAAGATTATTTGCAACTCGCTTGAAGAAGAAATAGCCATCCTCACATGTACATTCATCCATGCATAAGCTCATACTTTATTCTTGATATTTATGCGGCGGTAATAGTGTCGAATTTGCAGTGAATTTAGATAGCTTTTTATGCTGTTGAATGTACGTCTTTTAAGGCGCCATTTTTATCAATTTCTTTTATTTCTGACGAAAAATAAAAAAGTCTTTTGAACAGATTATGGCAATAATCAAAATAAATAAATCAAAACGGTGGCCACCTAAATCAGTTTAGTCAACTATGACCACATTGTATTATAAAAAACTATAAAACTTTCAATTGAAATTCTTTACCTAGTGCGGCATTATTTGTATTTTTTTTTGCTTAGATATTAAAGGAGATAAAATAAAATATAAATAGATAAAATATCCGCTTATGTGCAGTTACATAGCGCCTTAAGGAACGTCTGAACGAAATGGAATAACATTAAACCGCCAATCAATCATTATGTCGTATTCTCCGGATAAAGTGTGACGTTTAGTGTAGATACCTAGCAAACCCTTTCGGTTCCCTTCTAATCACACAAATAGATCTAGATATAGAACTCTTCATTTGTAGCTCTTATAAAATAATGGAAAGGTGTGTCGGTAAAATTAAAAACTAAGTAAATTATATACACCTAAAACCGCATGAAAATCCGATCAGTAGTTTTTGAGTTTATTGCGAATAGACAGACAGACGCAGCAGACGACTTTGCTTTATAATATGTAAAGATTTGTGTATTTTTATTGCATTCACAGATGTAAACAAATCCAGATATATGTAACTGGCCGCTTATTTTCTTTTCTTTTTTTTTTTAAGAAAAAGAACAGAAACAATGACCATTCATCTTGTAGCGCCTTCTGATTTATTGTTTTCCTTTCGCAGTTAGGATATAGTGACGGTCCTAGTAACGTGCTTGCTCCAGAATTAGCAAAAAGCAAAAAAACTTTATGAATTCGCTTCCTGGATAACTCGTATTCTCTTATCAGTGTCATTACTTGAATTTCTTCTTATCGAGTGTACCTATTAGTTATCACAAATACTGGTGACAAATTTTATTAAATTTTCCCAAAGGAGATGACATTCTTAAGTTCAGTTTGAGTAATTTGTAGAAAAATATTACGAACTAGCTGTTTACCCGCGACTTCGTCAGTGTAGAATAGTTACTTATGACAGCATAATTATTTATATTTTGTTTTTACCCATGCCGGATTTCTGATTTCTAGGATCAATATTTTTGTGTGTAATGAAGTCATCTTTTCAACTTGATTTTCACACAAACTTTCACCCTCTATAATAGTAATTCGGGGGTCGATTTTTGAAAAAGTACCAATGTTTAAACGGGGGTCTTCAACTATTTATAGGCATATCAAATTTCATTATAATTAAAAAGTGCTTGGTAAAATTTTAATTTTTCGCACCAAAAACTCATATGTCCCATGGACTAATGATCCCTTGAGTGGACTCAAGCACTATTCTCCCGGCTTGACGGACCGTGGGAAGACGGCATTATACCAATCTTGAGGGTTAATTGTCAGCATTCATGCTGGACAAGACGTAAGCTTGTAATTATGTGGGTTTCGTCCCTTTAATTAGGAACAGGTGACTGGCTTAGTTTAACCGTACCCTCTTAGATTAATTGTAGCTTTGAGCTACGAATTTGCGAGCAAAAGTAATACATGGCTGTAGTGGATTCGTTATTAATATTTTCAACGATATATTTTTATAATATACTTGATATTATGAAAATATATCGTGTGGGGAGTTTTTTTATTTTTCAAAGAAATTATTCTAAATGAGAAAGAAAAATGTGAGGATTGTTGGCAATTTTCATAATTGAATGACAAATATCCTCCCGCATACTTATATATCCTCTCAAGCATTCTCCAAGTTTGTTATTCAATTATGCAAAATTAACTGGACGTATTTTGATAGTATTTGGTACACGAGTAGAATATAATCTGTAATAGCACCTAGGGTACTTTTCATCCCAAAATAAAAATTCCCGCGGGAGCCATGCCGGGGCGCGCTGTAGTACCTATGTCTGAATTATCTAGTCAAAGGCTCTCGAATCAATAAAGCGATCAAATAAAGCATATTTTAGTTAACGGTTATAAATAATTCTGATTGACGTTTGTATTCTTAACAAATATATTGAACAAATATATTCTAACTAGATGCAATAACCTGTATGGAACAAGAACTAATAATTACTTAATACCAAAGTTGTTAAATAATCTACTTACCTGTTGAACTACAGACTCTGTTCAAACTGAATAGTAAAACATTTAAGAATACGTTGATTAAATAATAATAACAGCGACTCGCCGATGCCCGGATAAACCCTGCGAGGTTTTTGTGGTGCGGTTTTATAATGTTGTTGGATATTGTAAATTGTACTGAATAAAGGATTTTAATAAAATATTTTCTTCAGAAACAAAACTATTGTCTGTTCAATAAATTGGACGAGAATTAATTTTCTACAAAAATATATTTTTTGACACAAGCTTTTATTGTTGTCGAGAGATTTAGCGTTCAATGTGTGACAACAAAGTAATAGGTAGTCGTGCAGTAAACCGAAGTGGAGTTCCTTCGTCGGAAGCCATTCCTAGGTGCACCGTCAGGTCATGCTAATCATAACAGTACATTTTCATCCAAAACTAATCGAGTGTACAGTACAACATTCAAGCTCAATTGGTTTATGATAATGTCTGCTTCAAAATTGAGTTACAGGATTCCATCCAAACAAACATACTTACATTGCAAGTTTGATAAAAGCATGTAATATAAGCCAATTGTTACATAAAGAGATTGGTCCAAAAGAATGTTGACAAAATCATTGTAGGGATAGGAAACTGGCTAGAAACTCAATTGTACCCCGTGATTCGGCGATTCTCGTGTACATTCCGTACAGTGCTCCGATTTCTATAACACCTACTTCAATTCCTAGGATATTCGTTTAGCACCAATTCATAGTTTTCAGGTGTCGAGAGAAATTTAAAGTGTTTTCGTCTTAGAGTACAAAGTACCTAGTTAGTGATGTATTAAAGATATATCGATATATAGAGTAATGAAAAATATTGTTCAATATCTCGTCAAGTCTATTGCTACCTCCACACTGCCACCGAACACAGATACATGCCGACGCGACTGCGTGAACATTGCGTAGTTATCATAGTATGAGTACTTTTATTTATCGAAAAACTAGCAATGTATACAGAATTCGTTAAAGTTGGGCAACCTGTTCGACGCCTGTGGAACTGTATTAAAAGAAAGGAGGGCGACTGACGAGCGTATTGAACACCGCCGCGGGCTGTCATTAATGTTTATTAAATTGTACCATACACACACAGTAATCAATTTAATTATCCTATTTTATAAAAATGTAAAGTACTAGTAAAAAATTTTGTAAAATTTAATTTTTAAAAATGATTATTTAAATAAAATGTCGGACACTAGTGAAACGCTACACGCGGCGTTCAAAAGCTCATGAAATTCACCCAGGTGCTATTCAAGTACATAAGCTATTTGAATCGGTGCGCTGAACGGAATAACTCGATTCTTTTGGGGTCGGATGTCGAGCTATGTTCAATTTATTATCAATAGTTGAAATAAGGCTTTTTATTTTTATTTGGATAAAAGGAAAACCAAGGTTCGATTCGTTTTTCCAAGGGCTATTTAATCTAGTCTAGTTGGTCTAGTCCAAGTCTAACACGGATGTGAATATTTAAGAGAAGAGTTTTTCCATATAAAATTGTATTTTATTCCCATGAATTATTTTTTTTATAATTTATTTTTTACTAACTTTTGCCTGCGGTTTCGCTCGCGTTTATTTCGTGCTCATAATTTATTATTGTCAATGTCTCGGATTCTAAGCAACGTATCACGATGAAATCTGTACTGTACCAGATTTTGACTTATGAACTATACAATTGTGAAAACCGCATCTAATCCTATCCAGTATTTTTTGCAAAAGTAAATAAAATTGTTTTAGCTTCTATTTGTCCCATAAAGACTCCCGTAATTATTTTGCTTTTCTACAAGCTCTAAAAGTATCTCTATAGAAATATATTCCAGCCAATACTAGTTCCTACTTTCTACTCCATCCAAGTAACTACTTATAATAACAATGCTACATAACAATAAATCGATACTGTAGTAATAACTTATACTTGTAACAATTTTCTTAGAAAACAAGCCAGTCGCGGTGTTCTGAGAAATGCTTTTCTATATTATTCTGCAGAAAAGCAGTTATAAAAACAAAAATAATTGTTTTAAATCATAGTTGTATGCAATGCTCTACCCGGCTACACACTATCGCAGAACTCGGACAGATGTCGACGAAATCATTGCGTAGTTAGTATGAGAGAGCTATTATTTTTCGCAATGTAAAACCAGCAATGTATATCGAATCCGTGTAATTTCAGCGAACTGTTTCGCAATATTGTATAGTTGTCATATGGTTTTTTGATTTGGGGAGCGATCATCCTCTTTTCTTAGACTTATCAAAAAAGATCTAGTTTGTGGGATAGTCTATACGTCAGCTTGGGTAGAAAACTCTTTACTCTCTTATCGAGCCAGATTTTATTAGCCTAAAGGCATTTGACATGACTTTCATGAGTATCTTACTTGCGAGTCAATTAGTGTGACACGATATTTTTCTTCATAAAGCAAGTAATAAATGAAAATGACTTTACATAAATGAGATTGGTGTACCTACAAATTATGTGCCTATAAATACAAAGAAGCACTATTAGGATTCAAATAAGTAATTCAGTGTTAATACACTCGAAAAGGAAGAATCTTTCGATAAACTTTTTATCTTACCACTGGACAATCACTGCTCCAAAACCAAAGAGTAGAAAACTGTCATTTTTCGCATCCGTTTATTTCCATGAAACATTCATTAGATAACTAATAATGTAATAACCATTGCTATACAAATGCTCACTGACCCGTGGACAGGAATTGCGCCAAAACCAATATGGCGGGTTGAGATTGTGCTTTGACACTAACACACACTAATTAATTGCTGTTGATATCCATACCACATAAAAATAAATTAATTGACAACTCAACGGCCGGAGAGTTGGCTCAGTTGAGTTAACTTTAATCGGCACAGAAACACGCCATGTTCGTCATTTTGTCTAATGGAGGCGCGCATAGGTTAAAGTCAACGTCAAAGTTAACTTTACAACTCACCCTAAGTTTGTTTCGTGGATCTGTTGGACACAAATACAGAAGAATCTAGAAGCGCAGCTAAATAACTGTAATAAGAAATATAGAATTAGTATTTTTGAAAATAATCTTAAAATTAGGCTATATCTGACATTTTGTGACATCGGTACCTTTCCTTATTTTCATTCCGTTCTTCATTTTTTTGTTTTGTTGTTATTTTATGAACGTTATACAAAAACTATCTGATTATAATATGAATTATACAGTTCAATATATGCATGAAATAGCTCGCAATAGATTGAAAAACGATTTCCTATTCGCCTATACCATTATAGTGGCACTTCGTTTTGGCCAAATGGTAGTTGAATTATGTCGATATCAAATATGCAGATCTGTATCACTGGCGGCGTATGATAAATGAGATTTTAATTATCGTGTGCGAATGGAAATATAGTCAGCTTTTATTTAATTACGAGTGTAGTCTGTTATGGATATAGTAATTATTTTGTTCAAAGGAAAAACGAGCATGCTGTTATTAAGTCTATATTTAGGTTAGGGCATTTTTTTCTTATTTTTAACCATCGACGACAAAAAAAGAGTTATAGCTTTAACGTGTCTGTGTATCTGTATGTCTGTCCATGGCATCAAAGCAGCCAAATGGCTGAACTTTTTCATCAAACAATTTTCATCTAAGATTTTTTTTTTTTGTTGAAAGAGGATTAAATCGAGAGTTATCTTAGCCATGTTTGTAAAATATGTGTCGTTTGGAAATCATCAGCTCATTTCAAGCAGATGCATGCTAAAAATCACATGTAATCTCTGATGTAGGATTCCAGATTGCTTATTTCAGATTTTTAGGTTATATTATTAGTTAACAAATCTGTTTGTACCAGGATAGTATAAAAACATACAAGAGGTACCTAATTAAGGCTTTCACTCAAACTACAAAGAAAACTACTAACAGCTAACAACAGTTATTAATCAGGTTATCTTGCCGACATCTAAATAGTTTCTTTTAGAGAAATTATATTTTTTTCATAATTATTTTATGAAGTACGTAAGTACGTGTAGTACCTTATATGAATTAAATTTACAAATTAAAAGCTCCTTGAAAGAACATATATATTATGTGTTAACAATAATGAAAATTTCATATTTTCAACATATATTTTTCTGTAACATTTCATTTTATAACTTTCTTTTGAACATCTCACGGGTTGGAACAAAAAACATCTGAAGTAAGCCGCACCTTTGTGCTTACTCTCATATCAGTATCTTTATTGTATTTATGTGTATATGTTAAATAATAAATATTAGCAGACAAAAAGGATGTTTGAAATTTAATACTAGTGTCCACATATTACAACACATGTATACAGTACAGACAGGCGTTACACTGAAATGCCCCGAGCAATGTTCATGTCCAAAAGTTATCAGTTTGGCGCTTTGCCTACTTGTGTGCGTCAATTCTGCTAACGTTAAGTCATAATCGTGTCTCAGAGCCTTTATTATAATAGCCCTAATTGCACGTACAAATAAGAGTTGTTTTTGTTAAACCATTGATATACGACTTTGACTTAAGGTTAGCATATAGAATCGTCCCCCTGTTCATGTTCCAAACTGGCAGATTGGCCAAGTACAGGGGATCTTACTTAGGTACTCATATTTATTTATAATGTACTACGAATTAGCCTTAAGCAATGTTAGCAAACTTTGTTCAGCCTTGTGTTTGATAGGGCACGTGTTAAAGTTTTCGAAACAAAACTAAACGCATCATTAGTAATTTTCCCATGTCTTTACTAAAGACTTTTTAGAAACAAACTAGCCGATGCCCACGGTACAAATTTCATACCGAACCCATTTTTCTATTAATGTTGATATTTTTAATATAAATTTGGCCTATTGGCATTACCTTACCTAGACCTAATTCTCAGGTCTAGATCATTGTAACCATTACTGTACCTGTCACGCAAACTTAAATAATTTGAGTTATAAAAAAATACGATATGGATTAATATTCAAGGTAAAGCTAAGCTGCAAATAGAAATATAAAATAAAAAACTTTTTTAATACGAAATACAATCCATCGATTGGTTCCATCATAATAACAATTGAGTATTAAAATCAAACATATCAGCATATTTTCTTCTTCGCGTGACGAAGCTCTTCGATTATATTTTCCTAGACAGATGCTACACTGCACCACGGCAACTATCTTATTGGTGGCCAACATTACACCGTGTCCCGATTGCATGTCGTCTTAGGGCAGAGGGGGAGCAAGAAACTAGGCGATCCATATTCGCACGAGTTATGTCAACTGTTTTATTTAGTCAAAACATTGTATTATGTTATTTTAATGCTACTAACACTCTGTTATGTTATAAGATTAAGTATACTAACGTAATTTCAGTAAGTAATTTACATGGATTTAGTAAGTTCTGTTCGGAGTACCTACTAGTTCCATGGTAATTTATAATTGAACATAGATACATATGCACTCCAGACAAACCTTCGTGGTTTTTGGACTGGGTAAATTTTATTGTAGTATTTTTATAAATAAAATAATAAAAAAAAACTGTAAATGAATCCCCACCTGGACTGAATTGCATCAGCCTACTTAGGTTCGCAGTCTGTCAGGCATCATCCAGGTAGCCCAAGGCAAATCAGCAAATGATGATAATATATAAGATATTTCCTATTATACTTGATATAAAAAAGAGTATACTAAATGATATTGCATTGCAAAGATACTCATTTAACATTATTGGTTACTTCAATATCTCACGAACTACGCTTACTATTCACGTAAGCTGCACAGGCTATCCAATTCGCTTCCCATCAAAGACAAGATAAGATATAAGATAAGAGAAATAAGATAGACCCGCAAAATATAGTTGGGGCCATCAATCATCGGCGTCCAGACCTGATCCATCAGCTTAACGGGGTCAGACTTGGGATTAAACGCCTTGTACTACGAGAGATGAGCTTCTGAAGTTTCATTCGGGTTTTACTGATATCGTCTATAAGGGTTAGCCTGTATCTTTAGTGGTCCTTCTAGATCAGTAAGACAAAACGTCTTTAATTTATATAAATAGTAGCCATTGCTCGTAGCTTTGGCCGCGGCGAAAAGTAACCTCTGTTACTGTATAGATCTCAAACCATCTCCACACCAAAAAAATTCTCTATCAAATGCTACGGAGCACAGGATTGAGAATTATTTTTTGACGTAAAAGAAGGACAATCAAACATATTTTCTCATTTATAATAGTAGAGTGTAGATTTATTTTGTTTTCGATTATGGATCCCTCGTCATCATCAATCGATCACAAAAAAAAATCTTTTTATGTCCCAATGGATTTTGGCATAATAACATTAAATGAAAATCGATTTATTAGTGCACCAAAAATAAAATTTACTTATGACCTAAAGATATAATTTAACCCTCCCAAATGAAGTCTCTTAACCCTCCTGGGTGAAGGGTAGGATAGCGGATCTAAACTTATTACAAGCATTACGAAACATTTTCACGTTGTTTTTTCCTTTTTTTTTATATTATGTTAAAAAACAACTATCGATTTTGACTAACGCTAAACCGCGCTTGACCATCTACATTTATCTATGCTATTTCTTAAAAATAGAGAGAGATTGAGTTGTCCAACCTTATTTTTAAGAAATCCGTCAAATTTTCTTTTTTTTTTTTTTAATTTCGTGGCTCCATCGTTCGACAAAACGATGATTTTGCCAACGTCAAGGTTGAAATTGACACGGAATATAATATGTTATAATGATAATTTTAACCGGCGCGCGGCTGTCCTTATGACAGTGCAACTCACCCTACATGTCACCGATCTAAGGCATATATGTAATAATTTTTATCATATATTTCTATACAATATTTTATGTTAATACGATTTATCTTTGTTTCAGGTAACACAAGCTAAACTATAAAGTGGTCTGACCTAACTTTAAATTGAAATCCGTCACTCGAGGTATGCACAGATTGTACAATAGGATTTGATAAATTACGCAAAGATTATTGCCATTAAATGCTCAGTTAAACAACCCTGGGACATCTGGTCCCTTTAAAGTCTGAGCCAAGATTTATGGAAACTTAATGACACAGGAAATGACAATTTGACGTCAGTAATGGCGGAAGGCTCTGGAGTGGTGTGTTCTAGACAGGGTTGTATTCACTGCAGTTTTTTTTTAACATCAACACAAATAGAATGAGGTATATATATTTACAAGTTTACGGCATGTGTGTACCGCTTTATTATATTAATTATTTCACAGAATAATGATTATTCCACTTTTCAAAATAATATAATAACATATACTCGTAAATGGACTTAGTCTGAAATTAAATCTTTTATTTAATTTCAAAAATACTATTTTATATATAATCTTGATAACAAGGATGATGAAACTGAGTCGGTACCCAAAGAAATCCGATACCAAAATATGACGAAGTTTTGGCCTCCGATACAAATTCGCAGAACTTAGTATGGAAAGTCGAAATTTTTCGTTCTTATTTCACCGATTATTTATTTTGGAAATGTTGTATTCTATGTACTCAACTGATAACAATTCAGTTGAGTAAATTTAAGTAAAGTGAATGAAAGATTATAATACCCCGTGAACTAACCAAATTCAAGTACCTACGACCCTATTTCTATATAAATGGAAAAACTAGAACAAAGAAAGGAAAAATAAGGGTGAGATGCACGGTCAAATTTAACGTTGATTTTAACTGGCGCGCGACTGACCTATAGCAAAATAGGGTACTTTGCGTTTTTCTGCAAATATTCCTATTTGAATATTTTTAAAGTATGTTTTTACGTTCACTGTGTAGGCACAAGTTTGATTTTTTCCCCCGTCACATTTAACAAAGAGCTTTTGTTCAAGCAAGCGCTCTCGGAATATTCTGAGAAAACTTTCTATTATTAAACAAAATAATAGAGGCATCTTCTTATAAATCACTCATTTCCATACAAATTTGAAATTATTTAGCGTGCTCATTGTTTCCGCGCTCGAACAATTTCGTGTTAGTATATTAAATTATGATTTTATATACGTCACCTATGTATGAAAAATAAATAAATTATAATATCTTCAATGAAATAACGATGTATACACTAATAAATGTATATAATAAAACACAATTTAAGCACATAATTTACGAAATTGGCACAGTCTGTAGTTAGTTTAAGTTACTAGAATACAGAACTAAAACTATTTTATAACAATGTTACATTACACTTATCGAAACTGATAATTTTATTTAAAACTAGCTTTTGCCCGCGGCTTCGCCCGCGTTTATTACTTATGCTTATAACTTATTTTTGTCAATATCTTGGCTTCTAAGCAATTTATCGCGAAGAAACCTATATCAGATTTTTAGTTAGGCCATCTGCTATAACTGTGAAAACCACATCGCAAACATACAGACAAAATGAAAGACAGATAAAAGTTTAAAAGAAATTGCATTCTTAAAAATAAAATTAATAAATACCTACAAACTTATTGCATAATTCTACAGAAATTTCTACCAGTAGAGCCGCGAGAGAAAAATTTGAAAATGAGGCATGGCGTGTTATATGGCGTGTACAGTCAACAGCACGTCAGCCTACG
Organism: Plodia interpunctella; assembly: GCF_027563975.2. Classification (NCBI taxonomy): domain Eukaryota; kingdom Metazoa; phylum Arthropoda; class Insecta; order Lepidoptera; family Pyralidae; genus Plodia; species Plodia interpunctella. Next base: position 3,135,622 of record NC_071295.1, read on the forward strand.
CAAATTCGTTGCAAACTCGCCGCTATTACCGCGCCATAGAGAGTCATGCAGAGTATTTGATGTGCTGTTGACTGTACTAAAATAATTAATGATACCATGATAAGAGTCAAGATGAAATCCAAATTTAAATCATTTATTCAGAAATTAGACCTAGGTTAAGCTAGGGATGGGGGCCTAAGCTAGAGAATTTCTATGTATTTCAGGAATTCCGAACACTCGCCGAGAAGATATTTTAATCAGTTAATCGAAAAATGTTACTAATTTAGAACTAGTTAGTAATCTCTGCCTAGAGCTCCGAACTCTATAATATTGATCGTCAAAATCGAGTCTAGGACAAATTTATCCAGAGTTCGGTCAGGGGCAACATGTCGCGGCTACTCGCGGCAGTTCAAGAGCGCCGCCGCCGTCTGAAATTTTATTATCAACAATTTGCGATCTTGTGCGTTTGGATACTGTGTGGATACTACCCTCAATTTTTATATTTTGTGTACATTTTATGTAAGTTTTTGAGAAAGTGAATATCATACTATTCAATATATTTATTGTATATCTATCAGTTACATGCTTCTTCTGTATTAAGATTAAAATATCAAGTGCGAAAGAATAATAAGTATAGGGATATCTACTGAGATGAAATTCATTACACGAGTACGAAGTCGCGGGCTTTCATGGACTTTTCTGTAACCGTGAAGGGTGAAATTCGGGTGAATTTCGTATCTCTGAATATATCCGGAAGAAGGGAGGCTCCCGTGGGAATTTTGAGATAAAATATAGCCTATAGCAATCTTGCATAATCTATCTTTCTAATGGTGAAAGAATTTTTGAAATCGGTTCTGTAGTTTCGGAGATTACTCGCCTGAAACATACAAACTTACAATCGCTTACCTCTTTATAATAATAGATATACATTTCAACCATGAAGCATGAGAGGTTTAAACTCTTTCTTGATATTATTAGAAATATAATGAAGCAAATTCCATTATTGCAGAGCTTTTCAATTTTCAATGGCCTTGAACAGTGAACTAGACCTGTGAGTCTGATAGGTTAATTAAAAAGTCAGGGGCCGATCTACAATGAATATATCTCAGTGGTCAGGGGCGGTGTCGAGGTCGTTTGAAAATAATCCAATCCATTTCTCGATATCTAGTCTATTAGGTATTAAATAATAAAATAAGTGCTTCTTAGTATAAACTCTCTTTCTTTTCGTTTTAATTCCAGGCACTCAGGCACAGGCTTCAGGCGCGTTCACGAAAATTTTTATTTTGATGATTCGCCTTTGATTTCATGCCAGCACAATGTCGTCGTAATGTATTTGTAGTGCTTTCTTTTAACAAAATAAACTATATTTTTTCTAACATAATTAAGTACCTATGTAGTTTTTCTAACAAAAGCCCAATAATTTATTTAGAAATTAGATATTCACAAACATAATATTTTGTTAAACACAAACATAATAATTCAAAAAGTTACAAATGACATGTTAGAACTAAACATATTTGAATCTCTGTTGTAATGTACAATATTTTATTTTCAATGACAAATTATCTATTTGCAATTATGATTATTCCTATTTCCGCCATCTACAGGAAAATTGTGAAAGCATTTTCATTTCATTTCTGAGGGACGTTGGGAAAATTCTGAACCCACTTTTCTGTATTCTGCGCTTTGCTAATTTTAATGTATCTCGCTAGATGGCGCTAATATGTGTTAAGTGAGAAATAAGGAAGATGTCACTACTATTCACATTCGCCATTCAAATAGTAAAAATGTATTTATACCCTTTGTGGATATTATGTATTATTTATTTTTTATTTTATTTATTTACGAATTCAACAGCGTTACATTTAGTAATTACTATGCTTAAAACAAAATTATAAGAAAGAAAGGCCAATTACAGAATTCGATAGGATAAAAGCTAAAGGTAAGATTATATAAAGCTAGATATATTAGGTCAGCAAGGTGGTATTACTAAAGTGAGATTATACTGGATAAAATTATAAGCAAATGGGAATTTTGAAATTATACACATATTTAAATCTGACCATTAGAAGAGTGAACTAATACACACACGTAAATCTTCACATAATTTCGCGGCTTCCTGGAGGACGCCGATAAACATGTTAGTATACATACTGTATGGAAAATTATTAAAGATGAGAAACAAAAATCATGCAACACGTTACCTATGCATAGGGAAAGGTTGTTACCCCTCCCCATGCACAAGCAACACGCTGCAATAAAAACAATAATTATAAAAATGAATGTACATGTACATACACTCTCACGCACATTGTAGATTCCATTATAATATAATTAGCAGAATAAAATGGAACACAATGATTATGTACATGCACATTCTATTGCATTCGCTCGCTATCCGTTGTTATTTGTTTAAAAATTTCGCATTTGAACTTAGATTTTGTTAATAAAAATATGTCCAAATTTGAAAAAAACTTATTGTACGTATCTACAATTCTTGTTAATATAGAATTTCCTGCATATTTAATGGTATGAAAGGGCACGTGAAACAATCTACGATGTCGGAATGTCAGGCGAGATGGCACCAAAAATCCAATCTGTTGAAGTAGATCAGAGGAATCAAGACCGCCCCTGACAATGTCATGTAACAACATCATATCGGAGATAATACGTCTATTACTGAGAGTAGTTATATTGTAATGTTTACATCCGTCCTCGTAACTATCGAAACTATTGCGAGACTTATAATTAAGATAAAGAACGAACTTCTTCTGAATACGTTCAACTTGATTAATGTAAGTAACATATTGAGGGTACCAAATACTGCTAGCATACTCAAGTGTACTACGAACATAGGCATTATATAGTACCTTGATACTGGTTAGGTTACTAAAGGGAGTACTAAGTCGTTTTATAAAACCAAGACTTTTGTAGGCTTTATCAGTAATGATATCAACATGCGAGTCCATCAACTTGTATTAATTCAGTTAGTTGGCATAATTCAAATAAATAAGTTAATGATTTTAAATTATTTAGGCACAGTATTGAAAGGCAATACTTTTTATCCTTAGTTTATAGACTACTCGATCAGTCGATTGACTGGTGTAAAAAGCCCAAGACGTGGTTCACCTTTTACATTTAATTAATAAAGAAATAAAAATACTTAGAATTAATTATAGGTACTTAAGTATACTGTTTACTTACGATTCTTTTGAAAAAACCATTTTCTTGGAAAACGGAAAATGTTTGTTCATTGGTCATCAGCGGCGTGGGATATACGTCCTTTTCGCGAATATTTTATATCTACTAAGCCCTCCCCATTGACGAGACCCGTCCATCCCCAATTTTATGGTTTATTTATTGTTTCTTTTATTTCATTTCGGTTATTTTGAGGACAAATTGGGTTTCCTTTTGATAAAATGTTCTTTTGATGCGACTTACAAGTAAAGTTTCTGTTTACGCGACAACTGAAAAAAAAATTTAAGGTATGCTTCAACAATTTTACAATTATAATGTTAAAAAATAAACTTTCTTAACAGTTTTGTGGCTGTGGATACTATTTTGAGACCAATTCATTATAACATCGCGTAAGCCAATAATATAGCTACCATTTAAGTAGTAATATTACGCAATTATAATCAAATTAAACGCCAATATTTATAATATATGATACAGATACAGTGACACGTCTATACGGCATAGATAGAGCCAATAAGAGTCGCGAAACAGAGTTTAGTTAGAAGTTAGAAAGCAGGATAACTGGATTTGAAATACTAAAATAGAGTTTCTAAAACTAGGAAAGCTATACAATGAAAGACTAGTGTAGCCTTTCATTATATAGTATAGTAGTTTTTGCCCACAACTTCGTATATGTGTAAAAATCCGTTCTTATTTCAGGAAATCCCTTCTTAGTGCTCCTCTACATTGTCCTAGGAACCTGCACACCAAATTTCAGCTTTCTACGCCCAGTAGTTTCGGCTGTGCGTTGTCTGTCGTTCTGTCAGTTACTCAGTAACGCAAGAATTTGATATAGGTACATACCTAGATTTTTCCTCCGAATACTGGCTTCTTCATAAAGTAGTCACCCGATCAAAAAAAAGAAATGGAAAATCTTTATTGCACAGGAATTATACATCATTATCTAGTCGGAAATTTGCTTGCTGACTTATAACCGCAGCCATGAAAGACGTTAATTAACAAAGAACAAAGGATATTACCTACTAATAAACTAAGTGGACCATTGTGCATTATTTTAAATTCATTATTCAGATGTAAAAATAATAGGCTTCCGTATTCCAATTACATATGGTTCAATTTTCTAGGTTACGTATTTGCCAGTCGCGTTTTTCAGAAGCTAAGGGTGGGTCGATACAGCGCGCCCGGGCTAGACATGTCCTAGCCGGCTAAGCGCGAGTCGCGGTTTTACTGAGCCCAAGGTTGTGACCTGCTTCAAATGAACTTGAACTTCATCAGAGGTCTTGGGTAGTCCAGGGTTCAAAATTAGTTTTTGGAGAATTTATCAAAGTTAAAGCGTGTATTCATCAAAGAAAGACAGGCTTTTTTTCACGTCAAATTTTAAATTATTAATGACTAGATATTGCCCGGGGCTTCGCTGCCGTGGGAATTTTGAGATAAAATATAACCTACAGCAATCTTGGATAATGTACCTTTCTAATGGCGAAAGAATATTTGAAATCGATTGGGTAGTTTCGGAGCTCGAGGCGGGTGCCTCAAACATACAAACTCATAAATGCTTACCTCTTTATAAAAATAGTATATAAGTATAGATTCTCAAGCGTTATTTTTGCTTTTCAAAATGAAATGCCGTTCTAACAATATCGATCTTTGTATTTACTCTTCAAACTCCTATTTTAATTGAAATAATAATAAAACATTTTTTTTTTATAATAGTGTCACGGTTTTAAATCTTAAGTAGACATTGTTTTCTCCCTAAGAACCAAATCCAGTTCGATCAATATTAATTTCGTCCACACGTACGAGGTTTTACATAAACATTCCATATTCGAGATTACGTCCTGAATCTCTTGCCGTCTGAAACGTGAAACTTGTACAATAGACCGCGCAGATTATCTCGGATTCTCAGCATCACGGGGAGATCATAATTTTTCTCGGCCGTACGGCCCGGAGTGTTATATTTTCTACAATTGTATATTTTGATGGGGGAAAATTGTAGAAAGATTCTTGGAACACTAGGTTCTATATAGCATGATTTTTTATACATTGGCAATATTTTGTCTACATGCTCAGTCCATGATTCTGAACAACTTTATGGTATGGGAGGAACTCCGAAATCGCGAAAAAAAAGCAGCTGTTCAATACAAAATTTAATACCTTACTTGTGGAAAATGTATGGATCAGTTGATTTATTTTTGCGATTTTAAGATTGTTTCCATACGAAAAGTTGTTCAGTAAGTACCATGGACTGAGCATGTAGATAAAATAATGTCAATATATAAAAAATCACTCTGTATAAGGTGTTGTGTTTAAGGAACTATTTAATATATCTCTCTTTTTCATCTTCACGTGTTATAATTGCATTTAGGGCTGTGAAACCAAAGTGTAGCGTGAAAAATAAACCCAATTTTAAAGATTCAATCACAGCCGTCTGCTCGACGACATCTACTATTCTTAGGAATGCTAATGTTACGTATCAGCTGCTAGGCTATGGGCTATGGGTCCCTAAGTCGCCTCGTAAGACATCCACGGGAGGAACTGGAGTGGTCCTAATAGAGACCATAGGCGTGCAGTTACTACTTCTATTTCATGTCATTGAGCCGTGCCCGTTGCGACGACGCAGCACATCGCAGTTTCGTTGTGCTCCGTTGTTTTCTATAGGTTTTGACACTGACATGCGTTGACGCACATCGAATCTGCTTACAATTACTGCGTTGAACGTCGTATAATGCGTCAACTTGAAGTTTGCACAAAAAATATACTTTATGTTTGTGATCATATTACTCTATGATTTTATAAAAAACGTATATATTATACACTAATACATAGCTCCACGCAAGGTCCATGTCGATCCTTTGAGTGACGACGATCGCATTGGTAGCGGCACTAAAAACCACTCCATTATCCGAAGAGGCAACCCTGTCATTCGCGATGTCACTTTCATACAGACTTGCCATCAATTTAAGTACCCACCGTTTAGGTTGAAAGGTTGTTCAAAGGGCATGCGAGTTTCTTTCTCTTTTTTGCCTAGTAGCTTCATATATATATATATATATATATATAGGAGTATCGTTCAATAATATCTCTTTGATACCTATTTAAAACTAACTAGGTACCTAAAACAGTAGGCCAAATTATGAAAAATCTATACCAATGTTCCACTGGTGTAAATCTCTAAAATTTTCTCTAGATAAAGCTGGTAAATATATTATATTAAAATATATTACTCAATATTAATTTTATACTGTTTTCTTATATTTAACAACATTACCTATTTTTTAAATTCTGTTTAGTTTTTTTGCAAATCAGAGATGCTTTTTGCATACTATAGAGATAAGCAGAGAATAATCAAAATGAGTAGATACGTAGGTAATATCATTTCCCCATAATTATTCTTCAACATGAATAATACACTAGGCGCCTATCAAAACAGTTTATCAAAAACATTTACATTTAAAGTGGCCAGTAAACCTTAGCGCGATGGGCCTGCATCTCGTATAGCGAAAACTATTAGAGTTTGTTTACTTTGCCATAAGGCCTGTCGCACCTAACCTGTTAATCTTATAAATGTGGGGATTTATCATATATGTATCCCAAAAAGAAAGACACGTGAATAATCTTTAATTTCCGCGGGAACCGTGAATATGGGTTTGTTTGTTTGCAATAAGTTTGTAAAACGAAAGTACCTAAGTATACAAACTAAAATTAATAGAAAGATACATGTGCGTGGAATGTGTCTTAAATAATATCTTCATTTATAACAATAGTTTTCATTCATACTTTTAATAGAAGAACATTATAAAATGATGTACGAAAAAACTATTATGTTGCCGACAATTGAAAAAAAAATAGCATAAAATTTGATTTATGTCCATGTCTTTGGGATAAAAATTCGCAGTGACTTCAATTCCTGTCTTCGATCAAACTAAGTTCGAATTGGAATTCATGAATAAATTTTCGTTCCTAATCGAGCTTGAGCTGAACCGCAAGGACCTTGGATTTTTCTTATCTTTTCTCCGTTTCCTTGTTGCTGGCAATTTATGACCTATTTAACCCAAATATTGGTCGATTATTCGATCGTCGATATTACGATTCTGTAATGTAAAGTGGGTTATAACCAGCATAATACACAAAGCGAATAAGAAGTTTCCGTCAATTTGTGTAATTTGCTTACTAACACAAATTGACATGAGGTATATAAGTACTTAGGGTAATGGAGGAAAAAGGTAATGAATATGTCCTTTTCTCAAAATAATACAATTTATAGCCAGTTGAAATAAATAATGACATAAAATTAATGTTGAAAACTAACAACAAATAAAAAGAAATTAAAAGTTCCTTTCACAAAATCATATTGATATTAGTAAATGTGTAAACCAGTAGGTTTACACATATAACTAGGTTGTCTATATGTATGAAGTCTCTATTTAGTACTTGTAGTCACTTGAATCGATTGCAGGACATCACCTATATGTGCAGTTTGACTGTGAAGGATTCACGTGCTTAGAAGTCAACAGCCAGCATTGGCTAATGTTGTGCAACTCCGACCGGTTTGTGAAAATAGATATATCACTATTCAAAAGTGGAATGTCTACAAAATCGAATAAAATGACTCATAAATCGGTATCCAGTTCAAACTGCTTATTACATCGTTTCGAAATACTAGATTAAACCAGATTAAAGTCACAAACGATTTGTCGAATCTGATAAAAAAAACTTGATTTGTACGATATTGTTATTCAGAGCTTATTTATTTTAATTATGTTTATAGACATACATATGCAACGAGTATATTGATTTAAGGAAGTAGACTTTGAGACACAGAGAGAAAGAAATTGAGATATTTACATCACAGAAATAAGGTAATTTTTCGTAATGCGATTCCTGATAAAAAGTAAAACCTATAAAAACATGGCCAACCAAGATTGATGTCGATAAAACTTTGCCGAGCGAAGATTCCTGAAGAGCTAGTGATGGTCCAAGTATGCAACGTCGGTAAAACATCAATATATTAAAAAAATATCAAATATTATTTTTTAATAAGCCACGTATCTTTATTAAAATATTTAGCTAAAATTGTAATTTGAACACATTATCTCCTGTCTATATAAAAAACTTCTTTATTTTACTGCTTAATAGTCAATGCAGCTAATATTTCTGGAACCACACAGTGATCTAATAATATCGTTAGCATTTTTGATGTTACTATAATCACTGATTGAGTCAATTGCTACTTCGACACGTAATTTTTGTATGAATAATTATTTCGATATTTTGTATTATTTACTTTTTTATATTGAGGCTTCCCAGCGCCGCTTAGCAATAACCAGTCCAGTCAAAGTAGCAGCCAGTCGATACGATTTATATATCGACAACATCCCGCTACCAGCTTATCGATGTTCAGCGCACGCACAAATCTACGTGTCTAATAATGACGCTCTCCAGTCTCAGTCGCAATATTGAAGTAACTCTGAAAAAGCGACCGTAATATTTTACTGGAGTACTTTCACTAGGTTTTGTAAACAAAAAGCGATGGTTGAGTGGTTAAGACACCCTTGCACTAAACGTACCAAGTTCTTTTGTATTTTTGGTCCCGATTTGATTCGTGGGATCTTTCTTAGCTGGTTAACTCTGCTACATATGTAAGGATCAATACGACGTCATTGATAAAGCATTAACTGTGGCCTCATACAAATCTTTCGATGGTAAAGAAGTAAATACTGAGCCACCCAAATGAGTATTAACTTCTGAGTGAAAAATACTTGTTATAATTAAACTCTCATCTCGCTCGTCTGAGCGATATCTCAGTTTCTTCCTCAGCCGTTGAGCGTCGGAGCCCAGGGTCCGCTTTCCTACTTTTTTTTCGTCTCCACTTCGCTTGGTTGTTGGTATCCCTAGTTATCAGACCATTGGCACGCATATCATCTTCGAAGACATCAAGTATTTCTTGGGTTTGCCCTTTCTGCCCGGGCCATAAATCTAGATCAAAAATAGTAGGGCATGTTCTCCACCAGAATATATCGTGTATAATGTGTAGTTTGTGGACTATACATTCTAATGATATTAAATGATTTGAATACGTCACTTACAATTTATTTCTAGCAATTTCGTTATACATACTTATTATATTATCACTTTCGTGTAATACTATACTCTATTGCCCAAAAAATAAGGCAGGGTAGACAGCAAGCAGCGAGCGCGTAGAATGCTGGGATGTAGTCTTGATACTCGTCCTTCAGTATACCTGCAATGATGAAAATGTAGAGAAATCTTGCAAGTAAATAATTAAATAACAATATTCCATAACACACCACGACAATTAGGCCATCTTTTTAACATAGAAAGAAAAGCCTAAATAGATTTAGGTCTGATAGATTTTTTTTCGTTTCAGAATAGATACTTTATTTCATTAGGCAAGTTTAGCTTGAATTACGTAGTACTTTCATTACGTAAAACATTTTTTTAAATCAGTCTTAAATTTGTCTTTGTTCTGCTCCAATTAAAGCATCACAGTTTTTTCCCGTGTGAAGTCACGGGAAAAAATAATGATGCTTTTATAAGGGCCGCGCGAATTTTCCTTCAAAAAAAAAATTTGAAGTAAAACTTCAGTCATTATTTTATCGTGAATTCCGTAGGACTGGTAAAATATATTTTGTTTTCTCAATTACATATATCCAATAATGTATGTTTGTTATGCAACCAAGCCAAAATACACACTGCGTGATTATACAATAGCTAATTTTGGCTTAATTGCGATCATGTTTATTTTATCTGTTATGTGATATCATGGAAATTCTACTGGACGGATTGCAATTAAATTTGGCAGTTAGACGCATAGTTAATCTGAAATAGCCCTTTTAATTAGTAATTCCTTATGAAGTAGATTTGTTTTCAAGTTAATTAACCAGTAATTAAGGCAATATAAATGTGGACGCGTTTATTCAATAAGAACCGGCCACTTTGTCTTTTCTTCCTGGACTAAGGATAATTTATCACCACTAGGCAGTAGACAAGTCGCATGTGACTTCTTGATTAAATTGCTTTTATTGAAAAACTTGATCGAATCCACAAAGAAAAATCCGGGCAATTTCACAGAACAATTTGTACTTTTATGAAAGAGCGTCGCGACATGTCAGAAGAAGATTGTAACATTTTAATCAGATATCAATTACTTTTGATTTCTCATTTAATTTTTAGAGTTATTTAGTCTATATTTAAGGTCGACTTATACTATAATTAATTTTTATAAAAACGAAAATTCAATGCAGTTTTCTGCATCTATTAGGTGCTTAAAGAAAAAAAAAATAGTTCTCACACTGCTAGTGTTGTTACTTCGGTTATGCGCTAAAAAATAACTCTTTTATAACTCTCTTAAAGCTTCCATCTATGCAAATTTCCCGGACGCCCCACATTTGTAAAGAAAAAAGAAAACAACTATTTTCTCGCTGCAGTAGTGCAAGTTTATTACGTGAAATCTTTTTAAATTAAAACGTTAATTTAAAAGACCGTTTCTCCAACTGTGAGTTATGAAAATTTTACCGTTGGAGTAGTGAATATTAAACGCCGAGAAGTTTTCTCGACATTCCGACGATCCTCAGTTGCAGCCAGATGGAAGTTTCCAGACGTCTATTAGTCATGCAAAACTCTGTTCAGATTTCCTTTTTGAAAATTTCATTCTTGTGTATTCTTTGGAGACTGGGTTGCACCAGTCAACATTGACGTTAACTTTAATCTGCGCAGATATACACAAAATACAATTTTGCCTAAACGTCGGCGGGGTGCCTGTCATAGTCAACGTCCAAGGTGACTGGTTCAACTCACCCGTAGTTTGTTCTCGTCATAGATCAACAACCAAAAAATAAACCTATATACCTCTCTCTCGGTTCTTGTATTGACTGGTTATTCCAGAGTTCAAAAGTTTGACAAATAGATAAAACAGTCATTATTATACAGGGTTAAAACGAGAATATCCTGTATGCGTGATGTAAAATTCACTTTTGACAGCTGTTTGACAGTTTGACAGTTTTTAACGCTGGCATTTATTTATCGTTTTTGAGAACTGACAGTAAAACTTTCAAGAGAGTTTTCTGTCAGTCTTTGAGGGTCAATGATGACGTGTAACCACACGCAAAGGGTCAGTAGAGTGTAAGTCTTACCAATAGCTGGAGCGAAAGCCACATTGACCAGTCCAACAGCAAGCAACATGAGAGCGTACGCCCCGGGGAAGTCATTGTGAGGCACGTGGGCAGAGACGATCAAAGGACTGGTGACGTGGAGCCACGCCCGAAGGGCACCCAGCGTGCCCGTGACTATTGCCACCCAGGTGAACTCTCTTACTTGAAGTATCGCTGGAAAGTATTGTATTATTTTATAGATAATACTGAGGTTTGGATGTAATAATTATATGTATAGTAAATTTGATTGAATTAAGATAATAGAGAGGGAAAAATTACGCGAGGGACCGAAAGAGATGTCGCGTCGTATATCTATAATAACTAAGAAGAAGAAGCTGTTCCATTGCTCAGTCGTTCGTCTACGTATCTCACAGGAAGAATATCGCTACTTGTTCAATGATAAATAAGAGCCTTCTATTTACCATATGATAATTAATTGAGTCAACGAAACTTATCTTTTTATTATTGTTACTACGTATTCTGATGCAACAAGTTACAATACAATCGACGCAAAAAGGAGGGATGTTATAAGTTGACCACTAAGTGTGTCTGTCTGTGTATCTGTCTGTGTATCTGTCTGTGTATCTGTCTGTGTATCTGTCTGTGTATCTGTCTGTGTATTTGGCTGTTTATTTGTTTTGGATGCGTTTTTTTATTTGATAACTAATTTTGATGTGGAGGTTCTTGATCAAATACGAGCCGTTTAAAAGTAGTAGCGAAATGATTATTAAAAGTCGGGTTTTTTTTTTTAATTTGTCTAACAAATAAACTTGTTATATCTTACCTAACCTACTGAGCAAAGTCAGGCACGTTGTAACGTAGAATATCAATCTGACGTTGATGTGTGCGATACTGCTGATTGCAGCAAGGGTGAAACGACCAGCAACATCTGCGCCGGCGCATATTGATATACACATTGCTACTTCAGCCTGAAATGAAACATAATGTTTACTTAAAATTTTTATTTAAAAAAATAAAACATATAAAAACTTGGAATCAATATCAAGATTGTTGTTTGCCTGTTTTTCAATAAACACGAATAGTGTTCAATGAAAAACACGTTCAAACTACTTCGTAAGGGTAGGTGAAGTACCTATCCTGTAAGGCTACCCTTACACCTACCCTGCAGGAAGTTGAAACTAGTTCGTTTCAGGAATAGAGGACGATAAAAAAGGCATGGATAGGATGCGTCAAAGAAACTATATACCTACCTAAATATGCAGATAATGTCGAGTGGGATGGCAAATGTTGATGAAATAAAACAGTGAAAAATCTCAGTTTCAATTCAGTTCAATTTGTGCGTAACAATTTAGGTGACATCAAGATTCTCATATGAGTGTGTTCGTGGTTTCTTCCTCAGCCGTTGAGCCTCAGATCCCCGGGTCAGTTTACCTACTTTTAGTTAACATTAAGTGACAGAGGACTAAGCTCCGACGTTCAATAGATTACAAGCAGCCGGCTCAGATGAGAGAGACAAGTGACAGCGTGATATCTTTCTTGAGAAAAATGAGCACAAATTGATAAAAACAATGAAGTGTAAAAACGATAAAAAATCATTTCGATAAATTTTCCATTTGATACGCTTATATCAATTGACAGTTGAATCAGTAGTTTAACTCATGTAATTTAATCGTATAAGTCTTCGTCTCAATACCATTAACCATTATATATGTCTCTTAATAGCATTAGCAGTTCATAGACAACATTCCCAAGAAAGGTTGGCATCAGGCAGATAGCTAGTAACAAAATCTCAATCAAATTTTCAAATTTATCAGGTTTATTGTTACGATGAACCGGGCTTTGCAGCGAGGCGTCATTGTCCAAGCTTCAGACAGCAGGAAGCGACTTCGTTTTATACTATGTAATCATACTTATCTACAAGCTTACTATACGCTACATTACAAGCAGTTGTCAAACTGAAGTAAACAAAAACACTTGCCTTGCTATAGCCGTACTGGAACAACAACATGGGCTGTAGAACAAAAAAGGTCACATCGGAGAAGTTGACGAAACTCTGACCTATGCAAATGTTACAATAGACCGGGTCTTTTAAGATTCTCAAGTTCAAATGGTCTTGTATTATGAACCTGAAAATTTATACAAAATACATTATAGGTATTCTAGATAGGCATCATATAGCTATCATATTTCATATGATTTATATCAAATATTAGCCTCATTTTTGTTAAATACTATCAGATTATTATCCGTATTCATTTGTTATTACAAACAAGTAGAATTTCAAAAAAGAACAACCGAATCTCGTAGGAATTTTGAAATAGCTCATGAGATTTATGCAAAAACGTGTTTTCGAATAATTATCTGGGACAACTATATAGTTCTGGAGATATTATATGAGAGTTTCTTTCTTGGTTAAGAATAAGTATACATCTTACCCGACTTTACTAATAATACTCTTGCGTTTGTTGTTGTCTCCTTCTTTACTATACTTTTCATTCTGATTTAACAAGTCAACAATTTCTCCATTTTTCCCACATTCAATATCTGCAAATTTTAATGATATGCATACCGGTGTCTACTTGACTGAAACAATTAATGAAAAAGACAGATCAGTACTTGATTTGTTTTTAGGTTTCATTCCACATTGCATTTTCATTGCCAATATTCCAGGAAACGTGTGTAAGGTTATTCCACTTATGATAAATAGAGTTCCTCGGAAGCCATATACAGATATAATGTTCTTTATTATCTGCGGATACCACATCAGTATGACTCCTTGTATAGCTTTACACATACTCATTACAGTGGTCCTCTTTTTCACGAAATAGTAATTCAGAGTTGAGTAACAGACTGGTACAATCATGCCGAAGCCAATCCCTTGCAGGGTCCCAAATGTGAACGGTAGTTGATTGGTATTTGATATAAATACCGTGGAGAAAGATCCCATGGACAACAAAACAGCTCCAATGAAGCCACCAACTTGTAATGGCATATTTTTAGATAATATATTAAGAATTATTCCTGAAACAAAATAAAATTGGTTTTGTAGGCATTCGTTAAGTCGTTTCATTTTTAGTAGTTTTCCTGGCGTGTTGTATGAAACGAATCGTCAAAAAATTGGATCTGTAAATATTCAAAGCACATTTATAGGTACTCGTACATACCTCCAATGGCAAGCATGATAGCAAAAACGCCATGGGCTGTAGTTAATGATTTGGCTGTAGAGTTTGTAGAGATTATGAAGTCATTGTATATCAGACCGAAGGAATTTATATGGCCTATTCCAGCGATCTGAAAATTTGAACAATAGGCTGTTATATAATGGGACTAATTGATAAAAAAGCATCTATTGGAAATATAGTATAGTTCTCAATTTCAGATAAAAGAATATTGGCACAATCCGCATGATACAAGTAAGTACTATAAGAATCAACATAAAATATTTATACAATTGTATATGGACTGCGCGTGATACTTTCATTTAGTTAGTCCCATGAACTAGATAAAGAAATGATAATGATAGGCAAAAGAAGTCGTAAACATTGTGCAAACACAACAACTTTGCTCAGACTCTCGCTATAAATACCTCATTTGTTAAAAATAATACTTACAAAACATATGATAGTTCCAAAACAAACTACATAGCCCCAGCTATCTTTATCCACATTTTGTGTAACACTTTTGTTCACATTATCCACACTTTTATTATCCATTTCCTATGAACACGTCTGATATAAATTGTATGACTATTGTGACTGAGTTACTTCAACGAGACAAATGTTTGTGTCATGTCGGATAGGAGTAATATTGACTGTGATAGGGTCATCAACAGATTGTGCCGCGCAAAAGATTTGTGCGAATTTCTCTCGTATTTAGACCCTGTTTACAAGGTATTTTGAACTAATTCAACATTTTCTTTCTTGTGTATTACAAGAGCAGATATTGTTTCACTCGTTTTGAATTTTGTAACTACTTACAATTCATTTATTTTCTTTCATCCCGAACATTATTGGTGTTGTGTAAATAAACTTAGGTATTATTCTACTGTAAGAAGTCTTTGTAGGCAGCCCTAATATATATGTTACAGTGAGACTCTTCACATCATACTATCACGATTCTTTGTTCGTGACTGTTGGCACTATCACAATATGTAGATATACTGTAGAATTATCATGCAAACAGTCACCTGTTTGCTAATACATTGAACTGTACTGTTGAACTATTTCAAATATTATCAAACATTATTGTCGTCTACTGTAAACAAAGCTTTATATTGGGTTTGACACTGTGCCTACCAAAACTGCATTAGGACAGATGCACGTTGTTTTCTAGCACCTAGTAATAAATTGAAAAATCTTCTCACAAAATTATCAATTATCATAAAGGTTTTGCTTTTTACAAATGTGTTAGGTATGCCGGCTTCGTACTATCGCTGAACTCAGACTGACGTCGACGCGAATGCATGAATGCATGTACAATGCATGGTGTGAGAGTTACCAGCTATATATTACGAACGTTTCGCGATAATGTAGCATTTCAATTTGCCTGTCTTTTTTTCGATGTTTCAAAATCCTAAAAACAACGACACACTTGCAAATTCATCTTGAAATACCTTTGATTATCATAAAATACCTTTAATTGATTGAAAAATATTAGTACCTACATTATTAATGTGGGAAAATATTTTAAGGAAATGCTAAGCAGCGGTCTAGTCTACTTTGACCCACTATGTATTTTTCTTTGTTAACTATATTCTAAGTATTCGATAATAGTTCAATTTCATTATGTCCCTACGGAAATAAATAGATCTTACAATATGGGAAATTGCTATGAATTTCAAAACGGCGCGGCGGCGATATCGACAGCCCCGCTTCAAGGAAATTCGAGGAAATCCGGTCATATACTTGTTCACACTGTGACGGAAAGACCTAGATATATATCTGATTTAGGTTAGTTTGAACTGCGCTTTGGAGGTCAAGTCAATCGGCAACTTTGTCCAGTTTTTGGCGAATTCTTCTAATTTTCTGAACTAAATAAGTAAATATATACAACCTGGATTGGAGTTTTTCGAAAGGAGTTTTATTTTTCAGTGAAAATGATCAGATCACATTTGAAAAATTGGAAAATTTTCACATACCTATAAGTACTGAAATGTTGTATAGGTATTTCATGAGTAGGTATTATCTTTTAATTCGAGATTGTTAATTCGGTAAAAAAAAACCAAGAAATTGCTAATAAAAAATATCGAACACACACTATTGTAAGGAAATGGACTGAATACCATTAATAATGCCATTTGTTGATTTTTTTTTCTCGAAATATATCTATCGAATATTTTTTTCTTAATTCTTGGTTAGGATAATAATTTTCATGAATTTTTCAAGCGTCAATGTGAGAGTCAAAATTACCTAATTTAACCATTAATTAATTTTAAGTACTCGTTGCCCATAACTACAGGGAGGAAAAATCCAGTATTTTCTTAGAAGCAGACAATAGAACTCCGAGGATACGGCACATATTTTAGGAAACAAATAGATTGACAACAGTTAGAAAATAAAATTGTTTATACCAATTATTTTATTTTATATGTTGATATTATATCAACATAATAATTATAATATTAGGATGAGAACTCACTTAAGCAGGAACAGAACTTATTTTAACAAGTAAATTTAAATAAAACTAAATAATATACTAAATCAGTCAACTTTTGTTATACAGTAATATTACATTTAATTTAATCTATATTATACTTAAATATAAAATTACTTACAATTATATTTACATTGTTATTAAGTAAGCCTCAATCTTAGCTAACTTCAATTTAGGTTAGATCATAATATAAAATCTGGGTACTTACGTAGCTACTATTTTACAGTACTTATTAAAAAAATATTAATACCTTACTTACTTATTAAAAAAATATTAATATTTTTATTTAACCTTTTTTATTAGTCGGTAATTGGACAGGTTGGAATTTGTTCCCAGGTTTTGGTTTTCTAAAACAATGATAATAAATCGGTAATAAAGAATCGAAACAAAATCAAGTTCTCTAGGTAATTCGAATTCCACATTTTATTTTAAACTATACGAGATTCTTAAAGCTGAAAAAAGAATGTACAAAAAAGAAATGCAATTAGCTTGTACCTAAATGGCTGTTATTAAAAAAAAAATAATGATGATAAATCCTACTACTTGGGTATCTACATTTGTGCTACTTTATGCAGTCTAGTATTGAATATTTGTAAATTACCTAGATATTGAATCGATTCTTCGAAGGAACTCTTTTATCTGTCTGACAGAAGTCTTGTTTTCTGGTTGGTCTGATCTGGTTATCTAATAATGTAAACTGCTACCTTTTATCCTAAGTATTTACTATAATGATCCCTCTCTCATCAGACATACAGCCTCACAAGTGTTTGTTATCGATAGCTCAATTAATCTCTTAAAGACTACAATTATTATTGCTTTTAAGCAATTAATAAGTCATTGGACTATTTACCCTTTGATAATATAATTACATACTGTTTGGTCGTAAATAATGGTTAAAATTAAAAGGTTAATTCAATTATTCATAACCAAAATATGGTACATTTTTGCACTTAAAATTTCAACATTGACTAGTTTTCAGCAAAAATTCACGTTTCAAGTGTTTTGGTTGGTCTCTTCTTGTATCTGATGACGGCTTCGATAGCCCAGGGAATGACGCAGCACAGGTTGCAGGCTGTGAGCATGTTGAAGGCAATGACGTAACTCCCAGTATAATCTCGGATGAAACCTGCAATTTTAGAGAACATACACTTGATATATGCCACTTTTGAAACGTGTTTATATAACAATTTTCTAATATTTATTTATGTTAAAAAGTTATTGGCTTCAAAATTCGGTGTGTAAAGTCGTGTTATATATGTAGTTGGCTGTAAAGTTGACGGGTAATTTAATAATGAAATTTCTTGGTGCCCACCGTGGTAAATAAGATACTTTCTGTGAAAAACATTATTTTCTAGTCAGGTAAGCAAGTGGGTATTTAAAATGTAGTAATAATAGATGATTTAATGGACCCTCATAATTCCTATCTTAATGCGTCTGTTTTACCGACATAGAAAATGTTATAAGGGGTTTTTAAAACTTTGTGTGTCAAGGCCTTTCAGCCAAATAACTTTAAATGCTAAATTCTCTGACATAGGTACTCGTCTGACGTGATCTGAATTATTCCTTGATCGATCTTTAATTAATCAAAGACAACCTTGTTGTGTGTATTTGTCTGCCACAGAGAAATCTGACCCCCGCGATTTGAACACCATCTCTTAGGGAGTCAGATTTATCTGTGGCAGATTGTACATGAACTTAACGCACCTATAGCGGGTCCAACAGTGAGGCTCAGTCCTCCAGCCAGCAGCATATATAGCCCATACGCTGGTGGATATCTTTCAATAGGGACGTGTTCTGCCATCACTATTGGCTGCGCGATGTGCACTAGGGATCTCAGAGCTCCCAGAACCGCTGTCAGGATGAGCAGAGGAAGGTACGTTGTGAACTGGACGAACACTGGAAAAAATTAATGGTCCTTGTTAGCTAGTCCTTACACTAAGTGTAATTTTCAGTGTTACGTGTGATTTCTGTAGAATCTATGATTTTGACAAGTAAAGAGTAATTTTGGAGAGTATCTATAGAATATCTTTTGAAGACCCAGTTTCAGAAGTAGCAGCGGCTATCATGCGACAATTGATATTGTATTAAATAATATACAGGAATAATTAGAGATTATCAAACTGTTTTACAAGAAAGTTGATAATGTAAAGATGATAAATATGAATACTCTATTAACAATACTCACCTATCCTGAATATGGCCGCAAAGAGCGCCCCAGCGTAGAACATGTGCCGACTGTTGATCCTGAAGAACTGGCCGGCTACGCCCAGTAGCAGCCGCGCTGTCATATCCGTCGCGCCTCCCAGAGATATTATGTTGACTATTTCTTGCTGAAAAACATTATGCTGACTCAAAATATAGTCAAAAATATAATTTATCGTTCTGCATGATTTTTCATTACAAAATTTAAAGATCCTATTGATTTCACGAAATTAAAGAGAAGTCTATTGAGTGTGGTATGGTTTTAAAAATTAATTCGGTGCAATGCAATCGTCTTGAGCCTTGATTTTAAAACCTTGTATATTTTATTGATATTACATCAAACTGTTTCTAATAGTATATTGTGATGCCAGGGAAGATTAGATCCTTGAAAGCAAACACTTAAAGTTATACAACAAATGTTCTGCATTAATTACGTTCTGCCCTCATTAAAATGATATCAATAAATTAACTGACTATAAAAATATTTAACACTAACCCGACTTAAATGGTGTCTATCGAGGAATAGAGGTTCCAATGTGAAGAACGTCAAATCGGCGAAGAATGTCAAAGCCATGCCAAATATAATATTATCATAAACGAAGTCTTTCAACAAAGTCAAATCCAAAAACTCTGTTACTGTTTGCCTGAAAATAAAAGATTTATTGTTATCAAATCTAACATACAGATAAAGTTATGTAAACGCAGTAATGTAAGGTATGATTATTTCATTATATTATGAATATTTATTACTATATCGGCCATATTTTTTGCGCTTGTCTCTCTACTTGTATCCATTGATCTCGTGCTAATAGCAACTGCCTAATTGAGTATCTATTGCTAATTAAAATTTATATACACGTCATAGTTACCATTTCCCTTCTTTGTTCTTAATAATAGGCATCGGCTCCGCTGCAATATTTCCAAAATTCCCAAGACTAGATACTGAGGCGGCTTTGTATAAATTCTCGAGGTAGACATTATCATTGGAATTGAACCTACTATCTGTCTTCCCATCAGCCGAGATCAAAACCACGGGAATACTCAATCGTCTAGAGTCACCCAATTTAGGCACGAATAGTAATTCTGAACCCTTCCTGGTATTGACGTTTGAATATAAATTCTCAACTGATCTCGTGTTCTCAGTTTTGTTCACTGTCAGTCCTCCATTTTTAGGGAAGTCAAATGGTACTTTTTCTTCATTAACTGCTGGGGTAGGTGGTATCACTGTAAATAATTTGTAAAATCAAAATCCAATTAAAAAGCTAAGTAAAAAATAATGTTGTTATTATTATTCTTTATTTTGAAACTATCCCAATTTTAAAAAAGTAAGTTTTAGAACTACGATTATCTTTTCAACTCTCATTGTCAACATAAATATGTTGAGGTGTTTTTTATGTACAGTGCTTTCTGATTCCTCAGAATCACAATATAATTGCGAAGAAAATCAAACATAATTAAGATTTTCCCAAAGACTTATATTGTGTGGGGAAATCCACGTCTGATTTTGATATGGTTTGATTCAATGAATAATATTTGCACTAGTAGTATCAAATACGGTGACATTCCATTAAGCAAGCAATCTGTATTTGTTTTAGCTCTACAATTCTGTTTATCTACAATTTAGTCGTTTATTGTTTAATTTTCTGTAACATGTTATCTGTTATTTTTATTTATTGAACTTGTCAAAATTACTACTTGCGAACGACCCTTTTCACAGACGAATATTATATTGGTAATTAAATAATATAAATAAGAGGAGAGATTTGTTAGGATCGTGACAAATGGAAATTCCTAGTTTCTGTCTTGTCTACCCCCATGGAAATCAGACGTGATAATGTGTATGTAAAATATAAATGATATCGAAATATATATATTTATATCTATTACATTAGATTACTTCTTCGCACCTCGACTCCGCTTCACGGAATAAAAGTGTGGTATCATTCTTACCTACATAAGTGTGGTATCATTCTTACATACATTTGTTTTATTAGTGTGCTCAACGATTAATACGTGATTGAGTAAAAAATATTCAAACATTACATTTGTTATACTGAGATAATACTTACAAACAATTTTTTCACATGGCTTCGGCTGCTTGACCATATGCCATTTGACAGGATGCATCACTAATGCTCCAAATATGCTATGAGCCGATATCGCGCACAATATAGCAAGGGTTCCTCTAAATCCAAACTCACTTAGTGTAAACTTTATAAACAACGGATAAACCATTGTTATCAGGCCAATTGAAGCCTTACACAAGCTGAGATAGAGCACTTTCTTCTTTGTAAAGTAACTGTTGAAGCTGGTGTATGACACTGGTATCAAAAGGCCCATCCCTAGGCCTTGTAGGAAACCATTTGTTATGATTAGCTGGGTTGTGGACACGACGAATATTGCTAAAAATGACGCCGTTGTATACATGAATGCTCCTATAAGACCAACTTGCCTTAGTGACAACTTTTTCAATGCAATATTTGCTGAAAATCCTGAAACCAACATTGCTTTTTGTAGCAAAAATTTAAACCGTTGAAGGCATACCGGGCGACTAAAGGACATATAATCTAAGCAGCTGACAGACAAAAAATAGCATTCCCAAGGGGGTTGCCGTCAGGCCAGCAGCCATTTTTAAAATCACAGCCGAATCTTCAAGACGTTGTGTGTTTTTTTTTACTCTGATCTGGGCTTCGCGGTGTCACAGCCACGAACTCAACTTAAGTAAGTAAGTAAGTAAAAACACTTTATTGCACCAAATAAGATTTAGACAAAAACTTAGGAGACTAAAATATAGAAAAAAGTACAATAGGCGGCCTTATCGCTAGTGCAATCTCTTCCAGGCTACCTCAGTGAAAGGATATTAGTAAAAATAAATGGTGGTGCATGAAAAAGGAGATATTACAAATGTGTAAACTAAAAACCATATATATATAAAGCTATAAAAATACACACATAAAGAGATACAAAGACCTAGTATTTATAATTATTTATAAAGTATTTATAATTTCTGCATTTTCCCATTTCCCATTCTATTGTAATTTATGTTGCATTGATAGACAAGTGTCAATATGTTTTGTTACTAGATCAAGGTACAACTGTATGGTTTTTATGATTTCTTCATTTGCAATAAATTTTCCAAACACGTGGTGTTACATATTTGTAAACAAAAACAAATCCAACCTTCCACCTGAGCGATTTCACAAAATGTTTCGTTTGTAAACAAATATTTAATTAGCATATTGGCACCAATAAACAGTAGTAAAAATATGTTGTTGCTGTTGCAGAAATGACGGAAAAATTCGAGTGACCTAGTATTGTTCCAAGGTTTAACTAGGTCTAAATGTTAAAAATATGGTTAAAAATTTATATATTACATTATATGGATATTCTGGACATTTAAAAAATTGCTAAAATTTTACTTTCAATAATTGGTATATTGTTTGTTAGCCTGTTTCAAAGCAACTGATTAATATAAAGTATTAATTAATTAAATACATTTTGAGAAATATTCTTATTAAATTAAAATATCTTACCTGCAACTGCAAGTGTAACCTGGAAGACTCCATACACAACTGTGACTGCGCCTGTACCAGCTCCTAAATCCTCAAGAAAATCGTTGTAGATGAAACCAAATACTGGCTGATGTGCGGTCCCGGCGATCTACGGCAAAATTAAAATATGAAATCGTAGAAAAATAGATAGATAGATAGACTCTTTATTGCACCATTCACAAAGGATACAACAAGATATTCAAACATAATGAGTGCAAAGGCGGATTTGTCGCTAATGCAATTTCTTCCAGCCAACCTTTGGATGGAAAGAGACACAAGTAAACTAAGAGGGTGCAGTAAACTTATAACAAAATATGTACCTACGTATATATTTCTTATTTTTTTAAATTATATTCTGATGACAAGGCTTAAGTATAAGATTTAAATTAGAAATAGAACGAATGTGAATGAACGTACCTATTTGTTCTCTAAATGATCTGTGTTTTTTTAATTTATTTTATTTTAATTTCTTCGCAATCGTCGGCCAAATAGTATAAGTTTTATGTTGGCTCTAAATCAGGCATTCATTATCACGTGGGTTTAAGCTGCATCTTATATATACGAAAAATATATTTTGTTTAGAACTCAAGCAAGCTCCCCCAACTCAACTTAGCAAACTCAAAGGCCTTATAGTAACGGCGAAAAAAATTGATGGCTCATAAATCGGTATTAAATCCTCTGCCACAAAGAAAAAACTAAGTAAGATTGATAGTAAATATTTATTCTATTTTTGACACAAACCGGTTAAGGTCATTTCATATTTACTTAACCGAGAATCGGTATGGCAGACCGGCATAGTGACCATTAAGCCATAGAGGCCGTGTCTTATTTGCCATATCCTAATACTTTCAATTAAGACACTTAATAATATTCGAAAACGAACGCTCATTTATTTCCTCGTCGCCTAATGTTCACAGAATTTGCTGAAGTTGTATTGAGGAATCATAGAGATCCTTATCAATTATGTAGTATGCATTTAAAAGCACAAGACTTCATGTAATTCATATAAAAACATTGTTATAATTTTATGAGTAAATCTAAATTAATAATTATTTATTCCATTGTAGTTTTTGTTGATAATATGCTCCTAATTCATTTATTTTTGCGTACAGTCCGTAAGAAATATAGGTTTTATATAAACTTTTTCATTTAAAACCAATTTGTGTATACTCATGTTTTTGTTTTTATTTCTCGTCAAGGTTATGAAAAAAAAAATACGATGTACATACTCCCTTAAATAAATAAAGTGATAAATATAAATATCTGCATTTCCTGCAAAGTATCACACGTGCGATTCGAGTGCCCAGCGGAACTTATCAACACTTTATCTATTATTTTTTTTTATATGCCAAGTTTAAGAAATAATAATTCTATATTAATATATATATTTTTAAATTTAAAGATAATACAAAGAAACAAGAATATTTTAGTCTGTGTGAGAACTAGTCAAGGTTTAGAGGTCATTGTCATTTGATATTTTTAGTCGATAATCACAATAAAATTGATCGATATTTGACATCATAAAATTGATAATTATAATTCATTATAATTATATTGAACTTGGATGTATATCGTGTACAATCCTCGTGCTGGAAACTGATCCTTATAAATTGTAGACCTATCTTTATATCCGTATGGTTGTCGCCCTTGAATATGACCACTTGACTACATATATTCATCCATAAACATCGTATGAGAAAGCTTTGACAGCAGGGTACACTATAGCCTATTAGCTGTCAGCAGGCGGCCGGTCGTAAATTCACATTCGTCTATGGATTTTATACACAAGAATCGCCGTTAGTCACGTCCTTCACCGCAATTAGAGCCATATAATTTCCTTTATTTCACCTTACTCTAAAAGAGTAAAACTATATTCAAATATAAATTATTGTATTACGCCCAGTTGTTTCGCCTCGCTAAAGATAGGGAAGAATTTGTCAAATTGACGGCCTACTTTAGTTGATCGGAGAGGCAAGAAGAAGAACAATAACAAGAAATCAGTCAGTGAAACCACGATTACTGCTTACAAAAAAAAAAGTTGAATATAAACAAATAATTGTCTCCAAATGAAATAATTTATATATTTCATTTATCTATAATAAAAATAGGTATTACCATCAATCAATATATATTTTAGTTTTCTTGGGAAATTTTTAGTGTTAAGAGAAGATTTACCTAAATTATAACGTGAATGGGAAAAATGTTTTTTTACACGCATACGCAGTAGTCACTGTGGTCGTCACAAATTATGGAGTACCTAGCTCAAATTGCGTTGCAATAAAATTTTAATTTGATTTTTAGGATATAAAAACCTTTTTGTTGCAATGTATAATAAAAAGGTATGCGAAATTATTAGACAAGACGATTCGGACAGTCGTCAGCTGAATTATGTTTTAGTTTGCTAACAAAAAATTTAACATAACGGGTTAGGTTCAACGTTCTTGCTCTTAAATAATTGCACAATTTAACATATATTGAGAAATGTTAGTTTTAAGTTTGTGTTAAATAATTCTATAAAAAACAGTCATATTTTTTTTAATTTTAATCAAAAGACATAGTCATTAGTGTTTGTAGGGTAGGTACCAAACATTATTTTTGGGCTTTTAAATTTTAATTTTTTGATTGTCAGGTATGATATATATGTTGGTATTAAAGATAGACCGTGTTTTGAAATAAGACGGTATAGTTTTAAAAAAGGTTAAACCTAGCCTGAACTAAACTCAGAAACGAAATATCTAGTATAATATCGGAAGAAGCAACAGAATTGGTCAGAAAGATATACGAACAGAAAAATAAAAGACACGAATAGAATAACTTTCAAGGATAGGTAAAGTTACAAATAAACATTTTAAAAAATATATTATAATGACTATAGATTTAAGGTTTAAGAAAAACATCTCACTACAGGAAATAATCTCAAAAAAGGCTACGCAGATTTAAACAAAACAAAGACACGGATGCCTCAATTAACATTTAATACAGATAAAACAAAACTGCATACCAGATCAGATACAATACTGGAGGCCACAAACAGGGCACAGGAAAATACTAGTTACGTAAATCAGGTCGACGAAACATATATTAAATATACTAGAAAAAATTATAGTCCAGGCCCAGACTATATTACAAACAAAGCTAGGAAGGTTCTCGATAGCGACTTCATTATTTAATAAAATCCTAGACAAGAAAAAAGTACTTAAAAACTGGACGCAAACAGAAATTGTCCGTTTGTAGGTACAAAAAAGGGATAGACCCAATAGATGTGGGTATTGAATTAGAAAAAAATTTTACAGCCTGTTACCGACACTATAAAAGGTATTTGCATCTTGTATGGAAAAAAGGATACAAAAATTGATCGAAGAATAACAACCAGGGGAACACACGGATTTCCGCAAGTGGTTTAGGTATGTTCGATTGTACTTCAGAACATGCATGCGCTAGAGTAAATAATAGAGAAATACGAAGAATATCAAAAATCCTTATTTTATTCATTCCATAATGTTGAGAATATTGCGCAATTTGACACATTCATAATTTCTTAAGTTTTTAATTTTAAAAAATCTAATTTTTTTAAGTTTGTAAAATACCAGTAACATTTATTAAATTTTAAAAAATACTTTATACAATTAAATTTCATATTTTTATAAATTCGCTGAAAATGTTTTAATTATTAATATAAAAAAAAAACTTACAAAAATAACAGACAAGCCTAAGCAGACCACGTACCCCCAACCGCCCTCTGGCGGCACAAGCTCGTACTTTTCTTCATCCCCCTTACACAGTCCTTGCACCTTCGCCACCATTATGAAATTAAACTCCACTAAAACTTTATCAATGGAAATATGTCTTTTATATGCTCGGCTGGTGGTCTCAGTGAGTCTTCTTATCTCACATTATTTAGCACTTCTAGTGTTTATTGAAAGGATAACAATTTACGACACGTAATTGAGGATGTACCTATGAAGCAAACAGATTCTGTTTTACCGTAAAAAAACAAAACGGAAAACACGCTCACAACGCTGTCTTTGGCACAAGTCACTAAATTATTTTAATTATTATAAGACACTTGATAATTTTATTGTGTGTTTGTCTGTGTTGCACGTCTATATTAATGGAGAGGTCGTGATCGGATGACCCACATTATATGTGTGACTAAATGGTAGCAAAGATACGTGGAGACGGCTTTCCTCGATTTTATTTTTCGTATTCTTTTGAATTATTTTAAATAGTATGACATAGTAGTCACAGGTTTTCTAGAATATATTAAGGTTTAAGTAATCACAAAGCCTGATCATACTTACCTATTATATTATAAATGCAAAAGTTTATGAGAATAAATAAACCAACAAATTTATGAGTATTTTATATCCCGTTATTTTCACGGGAGCACAGATTACATAATACCACGATAACAGTAACGGGAGCTACGTTTGGACTTTACTCATTTTTGCAAACTTCTTTCGGCGAATTTTTTTAAAGTGAGAAATGTTGAATATTTCTTTATTATTTGTTTAACACTAGTCTTAGTCCGCGGCTTGGGCCGCATCAATTTCACCGATACGTTTTTCATATAAATTTTCACCCGGGGTGAAAATTTGAAAAAAATAGCCTTTATTTGAATGGGAGTCTTTAACTAAAAGCATACCAAAGTTCATCAATATCGGTCCAGCGGTTTAGCCCTGAAAACACAGATAGACAGACTTTCGCATTTATAATATTAGTAACGAAGTAAGGATAAGGCACGTTCACAGTGTTTCCATATTAAAAAAAATATAGTAAGTACATACATTAACCTGTAGTCTAGTGCGATACATAAACACCAGTTTACAGCGATAAAAGTAAATCGATGATTGTTGGTATAATTATTAAAAATTCATCACAAAAATCTTTAATTTCTCCATCGGAAAGTCTTGACAAATCCTCAACGTAAGTTGATGTGAATTTTAATTTCAAAAGTTTTTTTTATTGAAGACCCGCTATCTAATGGAAAATGTAAGAAAGTAGTATGTGCCATAAACTGGAATAATAGATAGGCTACTTTTTATCACAAAATTCCCACGGGAGCGAAGCCCCGGTGCGTAGCTAGTTGTCAAATAAAGTGGCTTTACTATGAAATACCATTCTACTACGAGGGCCAGTTGTTAAAAAAAATTAGGAGTTATTAACTTATTTCAAAAAATATTCCTGAATATTTTTTAAGAATATACCTATTATTCTGAATTAATTCATGAACTAGAGTTTTAAAAAACCTTTCAAAGCACCGCCGGTCGGTAATTATCCTCTAAATCTATCGAAAATTCGATGTTCAGAAAACACTCGTACATTGATTTAGAAATTTTAATGTTGGTATGATTTAAGCCCACTTTATTATGTTCGTTGTGGCATTTTGATTAATATCGTGTTATTATTTCCTATATTCCTTACATTGCAACGCAAAAGCAACAGAAAAATAATGACAGACAGATGACATGACAGGGCGATAAGGCTAGGTCATTGAACAATACTATCACACATACTGGAGAAATTTGCATTCCTCTTGGTTTCTTTGGATTGGTAATACGCATTGTTTTTGTTCTGCATCAAAAGTGCACACAAGTAAACATCGTCGATTTTTTATTACATTTACTGGTTAGAATGTGAGGATATGGACTTGTTCGAACCACAGGACATAGAAACACACGCCAAATTGATTCATTATTTATCAATCATATCAATGCATTAATTCACAACTGTGTATATATTTTACTTCTCTCCCCGTCGTTTGTCTATATTGTTATTTTATATACAGTAGTAGACAAATCTTTATGTTATATGAGTAGTAAGTCAATATTGAACTAGCGCTTTGCATGAATCTAAGCTCATTAATGTTTAATTAAACAATCATTTGAAAACACAAATGAACGAATTATATGGGCATATCGGCCGGTTTTTCCACTTGTGTCTATGTACAAGGCTTAATCCATTTTATACTATATTTGGTTCTAGAGTTTAAGGTCTACGTGTTTTTATAAAATTTTGATGTACTTACTACAATGTTGTTTCGTCTGTTTGTTCGTGAACGAAAGTGCCAGTCAAAAAATAAGGTACTTTTAAAAAAGCCATTTTCCTTAATTTCCAAGCAATTTGTTCATTTCTTAGACAGGATGGCTTCGTTTAACATAAAATAGTTTTTGATGATTTGGAACGCCTTAATCAATTACAAGTCCTATTGTCGTATATATTATCTTTTTTGGAATTCTGTAGTCATCTTAAAACAAAGCATATTCATATTGTGTGGATATCGTATGCCCATATATGCCCTTAGCATACAAATTAAAAAATATGTCTTTGTCACTAATAGCCTATGATGTGGGTGCAATGATTCGACATTGATATAAGTAGCTCTTATCTATCGCCATTCACCTTATAATTCACCTTACACTTTACCTTTTCATGTTTCATTTTTAGCAAAGCAACAAGTGTATATTTATTTATAGACTTTATGATTTAACTGAGATATGGCTATATAATTAATTAAAAACTACTGGCACATACACGTCAAATGCGTGCAATTATGTTTTTAATACAATAAAATGTGCTATAAAACAATGAAGAATGATTTAGATAAACTGTTTGAATGAAACACAATTGATATAATTTTTTGATAGTTTACCTCGATGTAAGTAGTTACTATTTTGTCTTGACTTTGTGACCATACCATATATTAAAGACCAACTTCCTGAAAAATATATTTTTTAAATGTTTATTAATAAATATAAATTTTCCGTTGTAACAATGGTGCAAGGGAGAATCACATTTGAATAATTGAATGAAAAAAATTCTGAACTCGAGCGACTAATAGATTCATTTGCATCATTATTATTTGCATCATCAATGGTGCTAATATATTTTTTAAATGTATATAGAAATTGTAATTGTAAATCCGAAGTTTTCAACAAATATTAGATTAGTGGCGGAATTCCTGGACTATCATCCAGTATATAGTGCACCTAAGTCAGAGCAGAGCCCATGGACTATAAGGAGTGAATGTGGAACCCACAACCCAGCAAAAGTGAGAACGTTGCAAGTTGGTAACATCTGATCACCTTTAAGGGAATAACATGTGAGTAGAGTATGTTACAGAGTACGCCGGTACTTTTAGTACTTGTATACTATTGTATACTTGCTAGAGGATATACTTATATTAAATTGAATAGATGAACAATAAATCTGGCTAGCCGATCGTAAATATTAATTTATTGCAAAGAGTAAAACATAGGTTGTGAAAATTGTAGCAAGCGGTCTTCTTGTTATCAACAATATTGGTTGCCTAGCAACCGATTCAAAGACGCACACGAAGAAGGCTGAGGTTGTTAACAGTACTACTTACTAGTATTACCTCAGATATCGATGGTGCGAGACTGTGGAGTATGATCTGAATTGTAAGTTTTCAACTAGCGAACCATAGTGCAGAACAGAAGACTAATGACGCTCTCTCGTTCTGGGTGTTATGCTCCCCAAATATTTTGTGACCTTTATATGTACTTACCGACGCTAGTTCAAGATACTTAAATGTTTTGAATATTTTCAATACCCTTGTAATCTATGTTGATAAACAACCCGTAAGAACGAGATTTAACCAGGCGTAAGTTATCGCGGAAGACACGTATGTTTGACTTTGATCCTAATGAACTTGTATTTACATATTAGTCAATATCACAGGCCGGACCTCCAACTACTTAGCTCGCTTAGCTTAGCCAGTTTTTCGATATATTCCGTTAAACGCACCAATTCAAATAGCAACACGTGAGGAAAGTTGATGAAGAGCACTCTTTCAAGAACATATATTTTTCAGATGCTATATGAGAAGTTAACTAAAATGTATTCCTTCAATAACACCGCCAGTAAAGTAGTTACTAGTGATGGGGTTTATTTGTTTAGAAATTAAAATTTAGAAACAAACATCCATCACTAATGATGTACGAGCTAGTATCGTACAGTGTCAGCATTTTCACCCCTTCCACACGACACAATCTGATTGCCCAATTTGATTGCCGATTGAATTGGGTACAATCTGATCGTCCGTCCACACGTATACAACTGTATCGCCAATTTAAGTATTTGACTGAGCAATCCCAAATCGGGCGATACCGACCACCCAATGACCTTGAATTTCATATTCCGACCCAATTTGATTGTCAATCTAATCAAATTGGGCGTAAAATTGGGTCGTGTGGAAGGGGTTTTACTCATTTTCATACGTCATCCAATTTTCCAAGTTCACCAATTATTGAGTGTAACTTTTCGAATATAGTTTTATTATTGTAACAAGTTTATCTTTTAATCATCATCTTAGTTTCAGAGTTGTTTCGGCAGCCCGAACAAATGATTTAGCTTGAGGTGCTCTTAGATGTACATTTTATTGTATTCTTCGAATCGCATTTCGCATATGAAAATATTGACTACTAACTGGTACTATTCGGATTGGGTCGCTAAACGAAATACCTCATCTCGTTTCCTGCAACATTAAATCGCACCAACAACAATTTTCAAGAATATGCAACGGTCGAACTGAGGTTATCACTCACGTAATTACAAGATCTAACTGGCTATTAATAAATACGTAATTATGTGTGACTGTCCCAAGGGACGTGTACGTGTTATGGGCAAGTGTAGTAAATGAAACACAGTTAAGCAAATACGCGAAAGTGTCTCTCGACGAAATTATCGTTTGCTAAATTTAACTTCTAGTGACAGTAGTATCACACGATTCGACAAAGCCAAGTGACAGACACGTGCATTTGCGGCAGTCTTCATGTTCGTGACATAGCAAATAAGCTCCAGGAGTGGCGCCTGCGCTAGTACCACATCCTGAGTAGACTATCAAATCACGTAGGGAATAAAAGTCTGGCTATGCCATTCCCGCCCCTTCTATCCTACTAGTGGCCCTGGCAGAAGGGGCAAACTTGAAGTGCTGGCTTAATGTTGTCAAGGATATGCGTGTCTTTTGTCTGACTAGGGATACGGAAGATCGTGCGAAGTGGAGAAAACAGAATGGGTCCCTGGGCTCCGAGACGCGTAGGTAATACCTAAGTGCAGCCGGTCTGAGTTTGCTAAACCTGGGTATAACCAACTTATGTTCTGCTAGACCTAGGGGTATAGTGTATATATTCGGCTAGACCTATATATTGACCTAACTTGTGTAATCGTTTCAAAACAATTTGTGAATTAAATAACGACATTTTTAACGGCTTCTACTAATTGTAAACCAATAAAGACATACCTGAACATCGAATTTGTTTATATTTCTATTTAAATGACACGTTAATTACTCTTGATTGATAGCTTCCATCATTTAGATAGATAATTCCATTAGAATTTTATCACTGAGAAGAATATTTAAAATCATTAATATCTTACGGACGGATATTGCATAAGTTTTTGTCGATCTAGTCTACGTTAATGAAATCGACCACCAGAAAGTTGAATCATTACATTATGTGTAACTAGCAGCCCGTCCTGGCATAGCAAATTATACAACTAAACCTTCCTCAAGATACACACTATCTATTGGTGAAAAACGTACAAAAATATTCTTAATTATTATTTTAACTTTTATCATGAATACCTATAATATCATATATATAATTTTGCATATTAGGTACATAACATAACTATGTATTCTATATATATTTAATTTATTTTTACTTACCTGTTCCTTCTATTTGTACAACATTACTTCTCCCTTTCTGTTGATTGAAAAAGATCCGTTAATGGGATAAGTCCGCCATTGTATATTACCTTCTTGTTATATATGTACTTTTAACATGTGTTCTAAAGATATTACAAATTTAAATTGAAGCGCCATCTCATTTTACATAACAAAATTATTCATTTCAACATACTTGCTTGGCCGTTTATGATAAAGTGATTATTTCAACTTTTCAAAGTCTAAGCACTTTTTTTAGGCATATGCATTTTTTCACGTCGATTTTATATTACCTATACTTATAATATTTCTCAAAAAGATACGAACTACTAGCATTTCGGAACGACCACTGCTGGTGCTGATGCTGAAAGAAACTATAGGTAGGTACCTATATCTACACAGTGTTGGTCCCTTTTCAATTCAGAGTTGTGAACTTCAAGAGGTTTAATAGGTCTATAGACTGGTTTTATATTTTTTCATTAATTTTATCTTATATCTGTGTGATACATTGCATGGAATTAATTAAGTGGGTATAATTCGACATGATGCAGTTGAAATATTTTGCTAATTTCTTCAAATAGGAGTTTTAAAATAGTTAATGTTCAAAGGTTTATCCTAAATAATATTTTAAATGAGAAAGTAAGTTTGTTTGTTACTTCTTCAGGCTCTATCTACTCAACCAATCTTCTTGAAATTACGTACGTAAATTACCTTCTTTTCATCACGAAAAAATAACTCTCTGTGGTAAATTTAAGCAAGCGAAGCGCGGATAATAGCTAGTATGTATATATTTGTTTTACTATCCCCTCAGTTACTATCCCCTCACTTATTTTACTATCCCCTCACTTACTCTTGTTAGGTGGTAGGGTAATCTCAGGTAGGGTTGATAGGCAAAGGCAGACAGTTGTATAATAATATAATTAATAAGTAAAATACAGACCTGTGAACAATAAAAAAAATATAAACTATAATAACTAAATCACTGTAAAATTTAGAACACCTTTCCGAAACATATTAAAACACTTACCCTTCAGGGGTCTATAAATAATTTAAGATATTTTATTATATATATAATTTATTATTATTATACCGTACTGTGGTACGTGCCGATATCGTTATGGTAATGAATGAGTCAAAATGTGATTTCAAAATATCAAGTGGAACAATAATTTAAAATTTTGAATTTAGACTGAAAGAAATAAAAATCATGCCAGCGCGCACGCGATGTGACTAAAGAGGTCATAATGCGTGGCGTTACACTCTTATAAGGTGCGATAGGGCTGGGCTGGTATATATGTATAGATAGATAAAAGCCCTTTCAAAAAATTTAATCGAAAGAAATAGGTTCGTTATATAATGAGGTAATCATGTAATGAACCAGTTAACATGTAGATACGTCAAGTTACTTGGCGCGTCCTTAAGGTTTCCATAAATATTTAAAACGTCTCCAATTAAAATGAATTAGGTAATTCTTGATTATTCGAATGGTGAAGGTTATTATTTATATTAGATTTCTCGCGGCTTGACCAACGTGAATTTTCCATGGGAACAGTAGGTAGAAAGGTAGACTAGTTACGAGTATGCTACGCGAAATTTTAAGAAAATTTAATGAATAGATAAAGCGTGAAGAGGAAACAAACCAACAAATAATTAAAAAAACTTACTGTTGCCTTCAATAGAATATTAATTATTTTATATAGGTACCTAAGTGTTGTTAATTTCGGGTTAATTAATGGTAGGTAGTTAAGTTCGCAGGTTTTTTGATTGTATCTTATTCAGTTTGTCAGGCCTCGTTTATGGACATATCAGGCATCGACGTCTGATACTGTCGATTATTATATACATTTTACAGATAACTAACTCGCTATATATTATCATCATCATCGACCTTGAGATCCCACTGCTGGATCAATTTATGCCACTCACCTTTTTGCCGTAAGTAGGTACCACTTTCAACCTCCTACCTTTCTCAAGTCATCGACCCACCTTACCATCGGATGTTCTACGCAAATGTTCCTCCACTTCACTTTCGCGGACAACTTCTTTTGTGTTTCGTCGAGCGTCCACGAAAGTGACTTGCCTAACCAGTTACAAGAGAAGATTTTTCTATAACTACCTAGTTGTGAAAGAATATTTTTCACTACGCTTGCAATCTATTTGCTACCACTGCTCTCAGTTACCCACCCTACTTCACCATCAACTAGTTTAAAATTGTGATCCAGCATAATTTTCTCTTTAAAAATATTTTGTAGTGTTTCATCATTCGACTCTGCTGCCATAAATATTTTATTTTTCTATTAGACTTATAATAATTACAACGCACAAACACTTTTACAAGGCCATTTATTTTGTCAGATGCTTATAGGTTATCATAGTTCATGACAATTATCATTTTTATAACCCACTTTTAATTAATTAAGAACTCGTTTAAAGAGTCATTAATAAAAAATATACTTAAAACATTGAGTTATTTATATCTATAGATGAATAATTGAAAGAGTTTTCACCTTAATTAAGCTACATAATACTACTTAATAGTTCCATACAGCATGGATAACTAATTCATACGACTGATAAATGCGTCATTCCTTTTTACTCCTATTTTTATTACTTCTAATATCCACTGCAAATAGAACTGTGACTGCCAAAAACAGGAGGCATACGAATCCCAAAACCAACTCATAGCTGTCAGTGTAGTCTCGAATTGCCCCTGGAAAAGTAATAACAATGCAACTATTTAATTTACCTGCTATAAATATGATCTCGGATAAATAACCCGAATATTTTATTGCCACATATCTCCTACGTATTATAAAAATTAAACAAAGAAACTATCCCGCTCCCTTTTATTAAAAAAAAAATTCTTTGATACAGATTTCCAAAATAAAAGTAATAAATATTATGCGAACGAAATATCAAAACAAAAATCTATTTCTTTTAAAGATTAAGAGAGAATACGATTATAATTTCACCTATATACCTAAATACCACAAATTTTCGTTTTTATATCAAAATGTACTTTAATATAATTTGACAGTTACCCAAATCTGACGCTATAACTTATAAGGACTTAATCAAAATTTCTAGAACCTACCTGTAATTGGTCCCACTGATAAGTTTAGCGCTCCAATAATCAGCAATGTGATACCCAAACCAGCTGTGTAGTCTTCCGGAACTACAGCATCGGCGATGACCACAGGAATGAGGGTGGTGCCAAACGATCTAGCTATTCCAGTTATGGTTAAAAATACTAGA
Source organism: Plodia interpunctella (assembly GCF_027563975.2). Taxonomy (NCBI): domain Eukaryota; kingdom Metazoa; phylum Arthropoda; class Insecta; order Lepidoptera; family Pyralidae; genus Plodia; species Plodia interpunctella. The sequence goes on from NC_071295.1 coordinate 3,171,279, forward strand.
ATGTACGTTTTGTCATTTGACAACAGTGCCCCTGAAATGTAAATAAGAAAAAAACCAATCACGCTCAAAATTGATGTCCAATTATTTCATCCAGGAATTCAAATCTGTGGATCTATAAGAGAAAAGCTGAAACAGTTCTCTCCTTCCACTTAGATTGACCGTCTTGATCCACAAGTAGAGCTTAGGATAATTTTCTTTTCGTTCAATTCAATGAAGAGTGAAGTCTAAGATATAATAACTAGTTTCCATCTTCTAGCAAGTTTGAATATTTAGGTAGTGTTTATAAACAATTCAAAATGTCACATTTTTTTTAATATGCTCAATTTTACCAATATTTTAAAAAGACGAACCTGATCTCGCTATGAATGATAGTAAACTCCCAACAGCAAACAATTGTTTACTTCCCAGTTTCTTTATGCGTTCACTGAAAAATGTAAAAGCTATTCTCGTTGCCAAGTCTCCACTTGCTATTGAAGTCATAAACGATGTCACATTTTCCTGGAATTTTTTATATAAATATGCGCTATATACCTAAGAGAGTTACAAAAGAAGAGGAAAATAAAGAAGCTAATAAAAAATAGTAAGAGTGGATATATGTGTATCATAGAACGGATATATGGACTTTTATATAAGAAAAGAAAAGCATATTACGTACTCGTAGAAGTACATACTCACTCGACTCATGCCTTTTGCGTAAAATGCTTTAGTAAGCATCAAAGAATATAGAAAATCTGCTACAAATACTGTACTCAAACCCAAACAGGTACGAGATAATCCAAATTCTTTCAAAACCTTGACGTCGATTAGACTTTTCCAGAAAATTCTGTAACAAAATATATTTTTACCTGTCAATTTGCAGGCGTATCCAAACACAACTAAATCTAACTCGTGGTATGCTTAACATATGTCTTTACATAAATGGCTGTCTGTAGTTTTTTTTTAATGTTTTCTGTAGTTTTTTTAATGTTTTTAAAGTGATAATATACCTAAATGCAGATTGTTGATTTCCTTCTTGCATCTTTCCACTTTCTTTTCCCTTGCCAGTTGTATAGGTTTTGTCTTCATGTTTTTCAGTTTTAGGCGATTCATTCTTCATCTCTGTAACATATTCAAAGATATTCATGAGTATCGTAGAATATGTGGACATTTGGGTTCATGACATCATAGCTGTAAATACTACCAGGAAGACACTACAATGAGAGAAAGTAACAAACTGTATAAGTGGAGGATTTATTTATAGTGTTCTGACCTTTGCTATGTTCTTCTACTATTTCTTCTTTCTTCGCATGCCATTCCACTGGTTGTAAAAAACTTACTCCAATGAAAGCATGCATGCTGATTCCGCATATGAAAACCAACATTCCTCGAGTTCCATAATTTTCTGTGGCCTTCTTAATTACATACGGTACACACACCGATGCAATTGCTAAAAATATATAGAAAGTGTGTCTGTGTAGATTCAAATTAAGCCAGCTTTGTTTGTCGCGAGCTCATTGTAATTATTCATAGAAAAATCAGGAGGAATAAAATGATATGTAAAACTGTAAAAATAAGTGGCGCAATTAGAGTAAAGCACGGGGTCCTTACAGTAAGATCTCGTCTCGTGCTCTGTCTACATGGAAGTACAGTTAGTTGCACGCAAAATAATAAACCAATGAAGTACATACATACTTCTTAATAAGTTAGCATTTTATACAATTTAGTTTTAATAGCTCTTTATCAGAGACAGAAAGGCCCATGGATTTATGTAAAGTAGAGAAATCATGCGTCTTACCGTTTATTGTCTGGATAAGACTGACAGCACGCAATCGTTTCGTTGAAAAATAATCTTTCATACAAGTAAACACTAAATTGTACAATATTCCGAAACCAACATTCTGAAAAAAATATTATTCTTATAACAATTCATCCATCAAAAAATCCTTACATCCTTGAGTACAAGTAAATAGAAAAATCACCCATGAACCAGGATAATATTTATAAAATTATCCACTTTGACAATAAAAAGAAAGTGAACTAACAATAATTTATGCTGGACATTGGGTAATTGGGTAATATATCGTGTGTAATAACTAAGTCCTCCTCTCATTCTTTTCGACGTTGTTGTAAATATTTTCTCATCGGCAAAGGACATAAATTAAATTATAGTTGAAATTACCTGCAGCAAAGACTGGCAAATCGTAAAGGCAGTAAACGAATATGTGAAAGCAGATAACAACGCTCCAATATTGTACAAAGCCGTCGCTAGGAACGCCAGCTGTCGCACACTCATCACTTTTATCAACGGACTCGTTAAATAACCTGGAATGTTACATTTTTTATTTGAAGTAATATAATATATGTAAGCGCAATAAAAATATCAAAGAGGTTGCGCTACACCTGCACCTGAGACCGCCTGTTTCTAATGTCATCGTCTCGCTCTCTCTTATCTCCGCATGTTTCCGAGAGCATACTGGGCTGTGACACCACGAAACCGTAAAAATGACCTTAAAATTTGGCTGTGATTTTACAACCGGCCGTCTGCATGATGTCAACCCTCCTTGATAATGTTATTGTTTCCATTTAACTGCTTAGGCAATTTGTTCCTTAGCCGTTTCGTACGACATTAACAATATATTTTTTTATTGCAAAGTCGACTGCTTTATTGGAACAGCGATGAACCCCGAAAGTTCACTTCGTTTTAAACTTACTCTAAACTTTGAATAGTTTCAAAGCGATAGAAGTAAATAACCATTATTGTCTTGAAAAGCAATGGACAAACCTTACCTGATAATGAGAGTGCCATGACATTGCATCCAGCTACGAATCCAATTTTGGTGCTAGCCATCCCTATTTCTTCCATCAAATCATGATACATTAAAGAAAATGATGGTCTAAATCCTCCAGTTGGTGCCTAAAATTATGTAATATTTACATTTTTCTTTACACATTTCAGTACATCCAGTCCATGTGTAAAAAATGTTATTTTATAATAAGCACTCATAGTGTTCATCAGAAGAGTTGCCAACAATGAAACTACGATAAATTTTTTGACTAACATTAATGCACCAACGACAATAAGACCTTGCACTATTTTTGTACTTACAAGTATCAAAATGCAAGCAAAACAAATGACGTACGCCCAACCTCCATCTGGTGGTACTAATTTGAATTTTTTATAATTTCCATTGACCACACTCATTTTATTTTATTTATTCTATTCCTATCTCCAGAAATAATTTTAATTCACTACTATCATTAATTAATTTTGTTTATTACTGTTACTGGTCAAACTCATTTCAATTTAAGAAATATACTAAACATCGTATAATTAAATATTTGTTTTCTGTAATATGATAACCTTAGTCATAAGGTTGCGTATCACTTATAGGTACTTATTAACAGATTTATTTTTACACGACTATCAAAAAATAAGTGTTATGTTTCAGGGTTCATGTTTGTATGGGAGTTTCTTTATTCCACCATCATTCTTAAACGCTTATTATCCGTTAATGAAGGGTATTATTGGAATACGTATTCTGTTTTATCTTTTGAAGTATACATACAGCGCGAAGTAGTAATAGTTTCTGAGAATAGTTTATTTTATATGTCAGATTATGATAAGTTCTCCAATGGTTCTCAACCGTTTACAGCACGGACATGTTATTAAAACGTTTTCGATTATTACAACTTCACGTAATTATATTAATTATATGAAGCCATATATTTTTTCAGTTACTTACTCGTATAGGTTATCATAATTCATGACAGTTATCAGTTTTATAACCTACTTAAAACAGTTATAATTAATAAAGAACTCGTCCAAAGCGTCATTAGTACATAATTTACTAAAAACATTGAAACATTTAAAGATATACCTTCCCTTTTGATGATTTATCTTTCACCGCAGATACTTAAATGCCTACTTCTTAAAACTTAAACACTTTCACAAAATGCTTACTGATTCATACGACTGATAAATGCATTCCGCAAATATAGCTGAAAACAAGAGGCATACGAATCCCAAAACTAAATCATAGCTGTCTGCGTTCCTAATCTCGAATTGCACCTGTAACGGTAAAAACAAGCCAAAGACTGACTCTTCAACGGTTTCCTGCTCGGATATGTTTTTTTTTGTCACTAGTTCAATCATCTGACGACAGACAATAAAAGTTTGTGCAAAAAATGTCATATTTATTTTTAAAAAATTGTGTTTATAATCTTAGTAAATATATCTTAAGAATCTCCATTTCATTGTTCTTGACATTTTTTCTTGTGTCTACATTCTAGACAATACTTTTCTATTAATCCTTGTGTTATGGTGAATATTAAAAATATAGCAGATATCCAGACAATGGTATCATAAGTGCCAGTTAGATCCCTTATAGCACCTGAAAAATGTTGGCGGTTATATAATGCTGTACTTAATATATTATTGTAATAACGGCACAAAATAAAACATTTACTTAGAATTAAAAAAAGAAAAAAAGCTAAAGCTCTCAGAGCTAAAACATAAAAGATCCAATTTTACAAGTAATAGTTTTTTATAAAATACCTACTTTAATCTTTTGATCCCTGTCGTCTTTTATTTTTATGTTTATTTCTTTAACGTTTAAATATAATTTAATACTAATAATAATCAATCTCCTATCAATCAATATAATTCTTCCGTAGCTGAGTAGCAAACAACGCACAGCCGAAACAACTGAGCGTTGTTTTTGGGGAGTACCTATGGGTATGCAATAAGAGAAGATTTCTATCATTCTCACAGCAATTATGTAGTTTGCAATCTAAGAATTCGATGAAGCAAACGAAGTGGCTCGGTTCTAGCAACAATATATAATATTTAGCACCCAATAGAGCGTTGTAGATTTGCCATCGACTAGCAAAAAAGAAGACAGCAATTGCAGATGTGGCTACTCACTGGCCTATATTAACATAGTTTGCTAGTTATTTCAACTCTAAAAGAAGAGGAATTTCAAAAATGGAAGAAAAAGCAAAAAGCTAGTTAAAATTATAAACACGAAGAAAGTAAAGGTAAACGTACCAACAACTGATCCCAAGGATAAATTGGACACACCCATTAGCATCATAAACATTCCCATGGCTGAGGTAAACTTGTCGCTAGACACAGCGTCTGCTATGATGAGAGGGATCAACGTGGTCAAGAAGCAGCGTGATACTCCTACTACGAACAGTAGTCCTAGTACAGCATACAGGTTTTTCGTTAACAAGAAGCCTAAAAAAGACATGAAATTATATATCAGAATTTTTTCTTAGGAAATGCAGAAATCGAAAGCATTCTCATCCAGGTTAGATTAGCTGCGGTAATTATATCATATAGATGACAAGCAACTTTTTTATTTGCAAGCTAATTTATACTATATACTGTAATACTTAAATACATATTTGCATACATACCTATTCTTGGTAGAATTGCTATAACAACACCAATCATATGCAGTTCCTTATTTGGTAACTTTATACATTTACTAGACAATATGAAAAAAACTCGCGCTGATAAATCTCCAAAACTCATCACAGACATTGCAATAGCTGTGTCGTCCTGAAAAGCACAAGACACTTTTTAACACTATAGACATATATAAAGTGACATTTTATAAACAATTCCTGTTATTCATAAAAAAGATTAAGCATACTTTAAGCTAAGGTATATTTTATCACTATCGCACTTTACAAAATTTGGTATTTACAGAACGAGACAAAACATACTTTAGCTTTTTATTTTTATTTATAAATAAAGATAAAGCATACTTAGAGTAAGTATGCTTTATCTTTTTTTATAAATAACAGGGAATGTGTTTTGTGCGATTTATTTAATGATTTTCGCCGTATCGTCACAAGAAACGTTAAAATGTTACGGTTGTTCCGAATCGCTCTCCCATAGGAATTTCTCATCCTGCATTCTAATAAAGGATTTAGAATTTAGGATTAGAAATACTTTGTTCACGTTACATCACATTAATAAATAAGATTATATTTTAATCTTCGCACGTCCTGTGTTCGGAATATCACACACTTACTTCGGACCAATTGGCAGCGTAAAGAGTCTGCGGCAGCATTACAGTTGTAACGAAGTCAGCGAGTAGTGCCATTGTCACGCCTAGGGATGCATACGTTGGTAAGAATGACTTCAGCAGATAGACGTCGAACATTTCTTTAATTAGTTTCCTGTAATTGGACAATCACGATTATTATATACAGATCTATATATCTCTATTATTTAAATTTGAAACGGTCAAGGTCCTGGGAAGACTACGTATCCTCCTGTTATCAAGAGGTTCTTGGTTCGATTCCAATTCGTGCAACGTGAGTTTGTGTACCAATCTAACTCATGTATTGTAGTTTTTATAGACTTTACTTGCTTGGTGAAATATCGTGAGGAAACTTGGTCATTGATAAGTAGCTAGCTATTATTAGGCTGTTTAAAAAAAATAATAAATTCATGTTAAAAATTCTTGTCTGAGAACTTCAGATGACTTGGAGAAACGTGGCCGTCCAAATCAAAAGGGATCTTATGGCGCCCGGCACTTACGCCATTTTTGCCGTAGTTTTGTATGCGAACAACGGCAAGAAAGATCTAAGTGCCAGCCGCCATAAGGTCCCTTTTGATTTGGACGGCCACAAATATTCTATGTACACCAGTGTAAGCAATCACTGTTGTGTTTCTCTTTATTTCTGTAATACTATTTACAAGTGTCAAACATCTATTGCACCTATATTTTATTGTAAATTGAGTAGAGTGAGTAGAACTCAAACTACCGAGCATTATTCAACTTACATTGGAGCAGAAACCTTATCTTCCGTTACAGGCAGTTTCTTAACGTCATCCGTAATGTTTTTATCTTCAGTTGGAGGGTTGCGTTCTATGTCTATTATTTTAATAATGGGTATACCCTCATTGTCATTTTTTAACAATAGGGATTTTGCTTCTGTAAAAAAATAACTAATAATTAAAAAAATATTGTTTGTATATTTTTTTTTGTTCTTAAAAAGCGAGTTAATTATACGAGCAGATCTCTTTGAAGTACATCGATAAAATTAAATTTCCACCTATCATATTATACCTACATCAATACTGTCCTAATTACTTACATATAAATAATTATTAGGTTCCACTCTATATATGACATGAAAATAATTGTGGTCACGTGTGATATAGACGTTCTTAAAGCTAAATTTGAGATGTAATTTACTGTTGATGTAATATTAACACGTTATAACAGCGGTTACAATAGCGGTGAACTTTCAGTGAATTTAATCTTCTTTTTCCTTTCGGTCCGAAATAGCAAACAAATTATATTTAAGTAGCCACAACGATCGCGGCATTGGCTTCACTAAGGTCTATGCAGTAGGAAGTGATACAGTTTCGGATAAAAACAACAGATGAGCCATGTATTGAACGACTCCACAGTCACAAAAAACATTAGTCGAGAAACCCCTTTTCTCGTCATCTCCCAACACCAACTCGGAATCTCTTCAGAACACACTTGGCGTGGGAAGATCACCATCGATTTAGCTATAAAAAGTGTTTTATTTAGTTTTATCTATATAATTTATTTAGAAATTTTACCTTCAGTCTCATGTGGTGCTTCAATCAACTTCATATGCCATTTCACTGGTTGCATGAGAACAATGGCGACAAACAAATTCATGGTTAAAGCGGAAATAATCATCAAAGTACCACGGTACCCATACAGGTTTAAAGTTGTGTTTAACAGTATCGGTATACCCATTGTAAATATCGCTGTAAAATATCAACAATAATACATTTCTATTAATGAAATTATGATCATACTAAATATGTCTAAAAATCAGATGAAAATTAACTTATTTTATTAAGAAATAAAAAACAAATGAGTCTTTGGCATCATAGTATTGCAAATAAATTTAAGCAGTTAACACTAGTTCAATCAGTGCGTTGACAGATTAATTCCATGTATAGTTTCAAAATTTGTAAATGGCGAAATAAAAATAACACTAAAGAAAATTGAAAATAGTATTGAATTTACTTTGTTCTCAACAACTTCAAATAGACAAATAAATATAATGAACTTTTTGAAATAACAACATGTATTGTAGTTTTATAATATGTAGCGCCAATCTTAAAAAAATAATCTATACTATTTTATACATTATTTTTGTGTAAATAAATATATTAGGACAAATCACTCAGATTGAGCTAGCCCCAAAACTAGTTCAAGACTTGTGTTATGGGATACTAACTTATCGATACTATATTTTATAACAAATACATATATAGATAAACATCCAAGACCCGGGCTAATCAAAAAAAGATAATTTTCGATCTTGACCCGACCGGGGATCGAACCCGGGATCTCTCGGTTCAGAGGCAAGTACTTTACCACTGCGCCACCGAGGTGGTCGTCAGGTGGTAAGTAGCCAGTGGTACACATTTTTAGTTTTTTTTTTTTAAATGCAGGAATCTATTTGCACTGTTATTTTTCTTTTTTTGACAATATTCAACCAGAAGAAAAAGTTAAAATCCTTACCTGTGAATGTTTGCACTACACCCATCGCAAAAAAACGCTTCTTTACAAAATATTCATTGAATAATGTACATGTTAAATTATATAATATTCCAAATCCGAATCCCTGAAATCGTAAACACATATTAATAAGTATGCGTTGATGGATTGCAAAAAGTTATTTGCTTGAACATTTAACATGAATTTGCTCCTTGAGTACGAAAAGAAATTTTGACATTATGACGGACCGATCAATTGTAAGTATACGAGTATCATAATATCATGACACTTTTTATAATTGGCTATTTTAAATGAAATACATGTTATGGTTTATCCAAATTAGAGATAAATCTACCAATGGCCCAATTGCACTGCTGGGGTTGTGCGCACCCTGTTCCGACTAACGTCACCTCACCATGAAACATCACACGGACCGGTGTCGGAAATAATCGCGAAGAAAATACTACATGACATGTCTTATTGCTATTTTTCCAATTGTATTCGAAGTTTATGTGACGATATACGGGGCTGAGGCAGACGAATGGGAAAGCGATTTTTCCGACACTCGGCTAATATAAAACGGGAAACGAAACAAGCCCCGCCCCTATACGGCCCTATACGGCCTTTCGATGTTGCTGAATATCAAAAAAATATTACTCTTATCTGATAATTATTATGTCTGTTGAAGACGTAGCATATTACATACAAGGTTGTGTCAATAATACTTAATCAAGAGGTATATATTTAATTAACATTTCACAACATAACGTAACCGCAGATACCAGGGAGTAAATTTTTCACAATTCACCTATCACATCATAAAGTTTATTTATACCACATTTACCTCGGTTTTAAATTTCGATTTGAATGTTTAATTTTACTATTTTAATACGCATATATAAAACACATTAACAATGTTAAAACTTATTATAGTTTAAACTCAAAACTTCAAAGATATAAGCATTACTTAACACTCAATCATAAAATGTTTAATTTCAGATGTCTTATTAATTCTATATATGGAGTATTCATATACTTGTTACATATCAATAGTATAATTATTTATTACATGTTATATTTACCTGCAACACGGATTGGCAAACGAAGAATGGTATGATAGAGTTAGCGAAGATATTGCCCAAACAGCCAATGTTAAACAGAGAAGCAGCGACAAATGCCAACAGTCGAAACTTCATCACTTTCAACAAGGGACTCGTTAGAAATCCTAAAAAATATATTTAAATTAGTAGTGGCGCGACGACTCCACCGCTCCTTAGCAGAATGGCGGGAAACCACATTGAATCGACAGTTATAGAAGTTATTGAACACTGAAAGGATCAATAGAACAAGTTTTTTAACTTACTGTATGTCCCATTGCAGGGCAAAGGCCTCCCCTTTCTGCTTCTATAACTGCAGTGATACTGGGCTCATATATACTTATAGTGTGAGACGTGATAATATAAACTTGTACTTAATTAACTAAAGTTGGCGCGAAAAGCGATAGTGACGGAGACGAACTTTAAAAAATATAATACTTTCTTCATTCAATTACACAATTACCTGATACTGCTACACTCATAGCATTAGCCCCAGTAATTAGCACCACAGTGGCTGATCCTATTTTCAATTTCTCAATAAATTCATTGTAGAGGATACCAAAACATGACATGAATCCAGCAGTTAACGTCTGTGAAACCAAACAAAATATTGATACAGCCTCACAATTTGTTTATACTGTTCTTAAATCTTCAATTATCATATTATTATCAAATATCAATTTTACTTTGTAAACGTATGGGATAAAACAAATACATCAATCATCTACTCGTTTGCAGTTTTTGCGTTTCGTTTTGGACACCATATGCATGTGTTTCCAAAAAGACTGCAATGTTTACATCAAAGTGTGTTCAACCAACATTATCTTGTTATTGGTCTAATAAATAACTAAAAAAATACAATGTACTTACAAAATTTATAATAGTGGCAATACCTATGAGATATCCCCAGCCACCATCGGGCGCTCCCAACACTTTTTTACATTTTGTCTGATCACTCATCTTCACCTGAATTCAATGGACTGCTCTTGTAAATTTTTCTTGGTGCATGTAATTTTTATCATGTACTCAATCTAAATATTTGCCATTAGTGTTTAGGAGCAAACAAACTTTGTCAAATCATTATACAGATTACATGTTTCGACTCCACGACTACTGAATGACTAAGTTAGTTACTACGTACGATGACGCTGCAAGAAAAATGGTAGCCCATATTTTTTACTCCATTTCGTAGTGAGAATTATTTCAAAAATAGAAGCGTTTGGTTGAGTTTTCCAATCTTTGTGATTTCACGTAATTTTTACAAAAAATATATTCAAATATTTGTATTAGAAGTTTAACTTTTTGTTCAGAGCCGCAATTGTCACACAAAACGTTCGCAATGCGATCATTTTAATACATTTTCTTCTGACGTTATTTTTTCGTCGTGACATAATTTAGTTCGCAAACTTTACTCAGGCTCTGCAGTAACTGAGTTCACCTTATGCATTTCTAATATCTATGCAACGATAAAGAAACTTAAAGACAACGACTTAACATAGTCCCACTTTCTCTTTCTCATATGAGCGAAACTAAAGATATGATGTCTATGGTTCTCTATATCTACGCTATGTATAACATTGCACCGCACCTGGGGGAGTGCCGCCATTTGCCCTATATTTCTTACACACAACCTGCAAACTGTCAGTGTTTGCTCCAAGTCTACACTACTGTTATATGCCTGCACTAGTAACATTATGTATTTTACAAACATTCACAATACTAGGAATATTCAAACATGAAATTAAACTCATTTGGGAAATAATGAAGGTATCAAAATTTAGTTTTAAATGAAAAAAGAAATTTTTACACAAGCTTTCATTGTTATCAGAGAGATCTTTTTGCATTGAACACGTGACAAAAATCATGTCCGTACAATAAACCGCTGAAGAGCTCCCTCATCGGGAGCCGTTCCTGGGAGCACCATCATCATGGTTATCGTATTATTATGCATTACCATCCAAACTATGATATCTACTTCAAAATTGAGTTCCACCCGAACATACATACATTGCAAGTTAGAAGCTAGCAATAAAAATGTCTAGTATTGTTAGCACACTGTACATTTGCAACAGTGTGGGAGTCAAATCCAAGTACGACTTCGTATTTATGCTCGATTAAACTAAATAAAAATTTACCATTTACCACTTAGATCCATTGGACTAATCAATACGGGGGCGTATTGATCTGGGGATACTGATTTTTATGTCATAAATAATCTAGTGCATGTGTAGTGTAGTGTATCACATTGTGAGTTCATATAGAGTTGTATCATAGAGTGAGACATTCAGAAATTGTTAAAACTGACGCAGCTTAGGCTACAAATATTATTGTAGCTCGGTTTGTACAAATGAAGTTGGAATGACGAGGGGCCGACCCACAGGAATTTGAACCATTTATCTTGGTATCACCAGCCAACTGTGGCCATTAATCACATGCTGCAAACGATAGGTTCGTGACTCTATTAGCTCTAATGAACTTTATAGTAATGTCCAAAACTTCAACTGATTTTATAAATGCAAAAATATGTCAGCGTGTCTTTCGGTTTAGCTTGAAAGATAGTCACGCTTTCACAGTCGCAAATTTTAAGAAACTTGTAATATATATGCTGCATGCAGTTTCTCAACCTTCAAAAAGTTGTGATATCCATGTAATACCAAGTCGATTAATTTATTCAGTCCCAACATAAGGGACCTTCTATCTTAAGTTATTACGTAAGTCATTATCATATCAATATTAAAAATCTTTTAGGTTTTAAATAAATAGATCGACTTGGCCATCGCATGATTAGATTGTTTAATACGTTACAAACCATACAACACTACGGAATTATTTCATCCGATGAGCCGCTTGGAAAAATTACACATTCGTTTTGGACACGAGAGTTTCAATCGAGTGGGGCGCCATAGACTAAACAATCTAATCGAATATAATGTAAATTGATTACTTGTAAGATACATTATTTTCATGCGATGGCCCAGATAGTTAATGAACCGAGGTCAAATATAGGCTACCTATCCCGGTAGTGCTGCAGGTATGTGTAGATACGGTCAGTATGATGTTACCTTGCTTTATTATCTTCTACAACATACTGATAACTGACACTTGTAAAAGCTCCTAAATCATACTATCTCGTTTTCTTGCTGTCAGTTCGTTCGTCGTTTTAATTCTTGGACCTACACTACATATTCCTCGTTCACTCCTATTATCGAATTGGGACCGCATCAAAACGCGCTTCTTTTCACACAAAAACACTTCTCCCTCGTCTGACCTTGTACAAGTAAGATCGAAAACAATATATTATTTTGCACATACAAACAAACAGTGTGAGTTGATTAATGCAAAAAGCTTGTAAATGGTTCTACGTAATTTCCACATCGCTTGTGCGGATTATCGCACGACGGTGCAGACTTCCGCCGCGCAGCGGGTAATATTTCATTCCCGCGCGAAACGCGAAACAATGCTGAAGCAAAATGTAGAACTTCATCTTTGCTAATTGTCACCTATGTAAATTATATTGATTGTGTAATGTCAACTTTCGAACATTGTTAAAAATTTTCGGTTTCAATAGTTCTATTGAAACCGAAAATTTTAAAAGTGTTCACTTTCAACGATCTATTAATTAAGAAATTTTGTCTTGTATTTTTTGTACCTATACTTACATGCTATGATACAAATGTTACCAAAATACCTACGAAAATAAAATAGCATGCTTATTTGTCATTTGTTATCACATTCATCAGACGTTTGTGATAGGAGTTTTCTTACACACATCACATCTTAGTCCTCAATCCATACTAATCCATGTCATTACTATCTATACTAATATTTTAAAGAGAAAAGACTTATAAGTAGTACATAGGCATTATTCTGGTTTTACCCAAGCGAAGCCCGAGGCGGGTCGCTAGTATAAAATATTTTGAGCACAAACTGTCCGGGGTAGTCTCTCTCATCCTCGCTTGTTCATAAAAGTTACAATATGACGACCTCCGTGGCTTAATGGTCATCATGCCGGACTGCTACAGTGGAGGTCCCGGGTTCGAATAACGGTCATGAAAAATGATCTTTTTCAGATTGACCTGGGTCTTGGATGTTTATCTATATATGTATATGTTATAGAATATAGTATCGTTGAGTTAGTATCCCATAACACAAGTTTCGAACTTACTTTGGGGCTAACTCAATCTGTGTCATTTGTCTCTATTTATTTATTATATTTGTTCCCAGTTCCATTCTTAACTGTAACGCCTCGAAGCTCAGGGTTCTCGTAAAACACCAACAATTACATTTTGAAGATTTGACTATGGTTTTGTAACCGGCTGCCTGCCTGACGTCACCCTCTTTAGGAATGCTATTGTTGCCTTTCAGCTGTTAGTTAAGACAGTAGTTAGTTTTTCAATAAATTATAATTACTTTTTTTCATAAATTTAATATGTTTAATTAATTTGAGTGCACAAACTACAATGGCGCGATCTGAAATCTATTACCGTACAGTTTACGAGCCAATCATGTTTGATAACAGTAAAACGTATTGCCAAGGGTACAACAGTCCGTCGGTTGACGATGATCAGCGTGGAGGTGGATCGATAGGCAGAAGGACAGAGGTCAGGGCCGCCTGCACAAAGTCAGGGAACGTCCACGAAGCACGTAGTTTTGCATTTTTAATGAATGTATCGAAATATTCTAGTTAGAAGGATGTTTCCGTATGTCTGTGATGGTGGTAGAATTAAATGTTACTAGCTATGCTTAGCTCGTTACATACATTAGAATACTAGATGTACCTACTTAGGCTTTATCCTATGATGAATGAACGTCGTACTTGAATTTGTATTTAGGCCAACAAGTACCTTTAAAGTCAGATTTATTAAGTTTTAATTATGCATACCGCCACCCTCACTACCACCCTCAGCTCCACCTCAAGAATAGATTTTCAAAGTCACGGAACTATGAATTATGAAATAAATTTAAATAAAGCAAAGAACAGTGAACTCTGTTACGAGTTAAAGTAAAGGTTAATGTATGAATTTTACCTTTTTGTTGACTTATACTTCTGACTTTCGTTTAAATTTCTTGCTTTCTTATCGAGTGTGTTATTGCTAATACTCTTAGATTTTATTTAAGTCGTCTAGGTATATGACTTCCACGACTACCTACCGTAGTCTAAAAACAAGTATAGTCACGTACACACTAGTGAACTAAATATTCAACCAGTGTGCAAGTTTCCACGCGATGTTTTTCTTCACCGGAAGGATGTGGTGGCCTATGAAAACTTACTATACATGAGTCAGATTGGAAGACAAACTCATGTGGCACGAGTAGGGTTTTAACCGTTATTTTTCTTATATCTATGGTTTTCACCTTGGTCTTTTCAATCATAGCTGGGCATCTTAACCATTGGATCACCACAACCGTCTAAATTGAGTCCTCGAATATTAGACTTGTGATTTCAGCACATGCAATTTTTTTTTCAACCGTAGAACGATTGCAAGTCACGTACTTCGTGACGTCAGTTTTCAATACAAATAATATAGATAAAGATAGCTTTCGCACGCGGCTTCGTCTCCTGAATGTCGTGGAACGTGTACATATATTTAGCTATTTGAATGAGTAGAAAATAAAATTGACTGAATTTGTTCTCATTACAA
This sequence comes from Plodia interpunctella, assembly GCF_027563975.2. NCBI lineage: Eukaryota > Metazoa > Arthropoda > Insecta > Lepidoptera > Pyralidae > Plodia > Plodia interpunctella. The sequence continues at coordinate 3,186,507 of NC_071295.1, forward strand.
ATAATGCATTTTTACTCTGGAATCGTAATCAACTATTGTTTTTGAATAAATTATATATAGTAAGAAGAAGAGGAGAGTATTTTTTGAGATGCAATGGCTAATAAAGAACCATTATAAAAAATACCCAAATAATAAATATATTTTTTTATATTAAAAAAACTGTCGAAAACTATTTTCCGTCTTTTACATCGCATTCGATAAATTGGAAGCCCTATCCGACTATATCCAGTTTCATGAGTCATGTCGTTAACCTGACCATGAGCGGGTAGGGTGGTGCTGGGGTGGAGCAACCCCTGGTGGTGTCAGTGGCGGGCTACCACCAACTCGAACTTGACGTGCCGTGGGGCCAAGAATTCGCGAGGTGTTACGTAAATTCTAAAAATGTGTTCGTGTTATGAATTTTATTAGGTACTGGTGATTTTTTATACCAGTCAGTATTTTTTAACAATTTTATTTACAATTCCTTAAAAAGAAAAACAAAAAATAGTAACAAAACAATTTAGGTTATGTCAGAAGATAAATACATATTACCCACATTGCAATTTTAAAAGTGACCTCTACTCCCATTTGTTCTACATTTTTCCAATTCCTTCGACCAATTCCCAGAATATGGCTGGGAGCTACTTTGTAATAATAGTACCTACTTTTTTTAGTTTTTACTATTTTTCAAAAGAAAGGAGTGTCTACATTATTTAAACCTCCTTTATTTGTATCTAGCTAAAGGTCATTTTTTATAACACACTCAACTTTAAAAAGTACGTAAACTACTTTATGTACTTACTTAAGACGCTTTTGTATAAGGTAGAAAGCCGGTCTAAAACTTAATCGGCAAAAATGATTAAGCCAAGCAGAGACGTAACGTCTTTACTGTATACTCTGAGTGCTCCATTTTCTCATGATTTATGAACCTCTGGTACATCTGAAGGCGTAGAAATGAAACTGTTAGCCCGGCGGTAAATTCTAGATGTTCCGGCTGAATTAGTTATGTCAGCAGAAAGTGAATGTGTAAACTAAGTCGATCATAATACATACATCTTACAGTTATATCAGCTCGTTGGATTATGCTGAATAAATTTCGATATTATTTGCAATTAAATTTTCTATTACACAATACAATTTTTGATGCCTTGTGTGATGAATATTTTTATTTACATATAAAAACGCACCCAGCAAAAGTTTTAGCATGGTGGTGCCCTTGTATGATCAAAATTATTCATTATAAAATATTGGATATTTGTAGAAATTGAAGCTCTTTTTGTATCTATTCTTGATAAATATCGCAATTGTGTAAAATGTGAAACATATAGTTGCCTACTACATGATTAATAACCCTAACCATAACTATATTAGACTTTTGCAGTTATATCAATATATATATATATTACTAAAAATAACTAAATCTTTAGGTAAATATTTTTTTGTTTGTTTTTGTTTAACTATGTCAAATAAATGACAATATTTAGTTAATTCATAATGTGAATAACGGGTGAGCAATTAGTGGGCAATGCGAACTGAATCTCTAAATGTCACAATATATATTATACCTCTATGTGAACTGTGTATGATATAGTATTTAGACATTTTATATTGACTTGGAAAATGTGGAGTGCCGGGGAAACGCCGTTAATGACTCCTGATGGGTACAGCAGTATATCAGCAGGTATGTAAACAAGTTGATTTTATTTTTTTTTTATTTATATGCCAATGAAACATGTAGGAGTAAATTTTCTTTTCACACCTAATTTTTAATAATCATGTTTTTTGCTAATTAATTACCTATGTTCATCTTTCCATAGCTGTTGTTTTATCACCATAATTTTTAATATGTATTCCTAATGTAGAATATTTTTTTAAAAGATACACGGTTTGCATGAAGTGCATATTAATTTATAGTAATATATATATTACGAGTTGATGTTACATATATTGTTACATCAACTCGTAATTTTCTGTATTTTATATGACATTTATTTTAATTGGGTCCAATTATTTCTTATATATTATTTTTTCAGTTATATAAAAATACAGATTCATTAGTCATACGATACTAAAGTTGTCATACGTCCAATAAACGCAAACCACAAAAACAAACAACAGACAAAACGCTGAAAACTGAAACGAGTACAAATATTTACCCGCACTTGGAAACCGCCCGGGGGAAACCGGGGATGACAGAATCTAATATATATATATTGGTTAGTAAGTAGTGTTAAACCGAAAATATAGAATCGTGAAAAGGCTGAAACCGAAACTGAAACTTTCCACGAGTAATATTATTTTTTTAACAGCGATAAAAGTATTTTTTCTTTCACCTTAGAGTCACCTATAGATGTAACTAGTTCGACTGGTTGAAAGTTTTGGTAGAACTTTTGGACGAAACTGAAACTACGATAGCAACTAGATTTTAAAGCTGAAATCGAAGCCGATAGGTAGAAAGTTCGGAAGAAAACCAGGATTCTCTTTCCTCTCATACAAATTTAAAAATACACGCCTATCTATTATAAAATCAATTACACTCTCATGCCAGCAACCCATCACCCACCACCTCAGCAACCCATCTCAAGTAGACTATTTATGGTGAGATAAAAAAGTCACATGATGTCAAAAAATACTTAGGTGATATTATTAAAGTTGGTAAATATAGTGTTATTATTAATAGTTTTAATAACATAGTTTTTATAAATTATCGATCTAATATTCTTCGGGAACACGAATATGGTACTTGATATTCCAAATTTCTAGACATGGAATCATGTTGTTCGCTTTCGACCTAGTTTTACGACCTCGACGCTGTGGAACGTGCCGCCTATATCGTCCGTATTGTCATTCCTTTGCCACTTTTATGCGAACGTGAACATATATCTTCCTAACATTTTCCTGTTTTTGCTTTTGATTTGGCGCTCACGTAATATTCATCTAGTTTAATCTTGATAAAATGGTTTTAGTGTCAACAGATTAATTTCTATATTTATTTCATTGGAATAGTTTTGTAATAAAATGAACATAGAGAATTAATGAAAATATAAATCTAAAATTTTATTTAAAGTCAGGTGTTTCAAATATTCCATTTTAGAAAGGGTTTTTTGAAAAGTAGGTTTAAATATCATATATATATATATATAGTAGTTTTTATCCCTATGCCCGCATAGTTAGTTCTATCTATAATTTTCTCAGGGCTTTGAGTCGAGGCAAACGTCTACAAATAGGTAGTCTTTTGAACACACTTAAGTGTGCAATAGCATGTCCCCATGTCAGAATCGTGAACACTCGTGAGCGTAAAAAACGACGACGAGGCGACTGAAACTAACAACAAACTACTTCGTATTAGACCGAACATGCGATGTGGTCTAAATTTGTAGAGGAAGCGATTACTATATAGACATATATAGGTATATATATAAAAACAAGGCTGACTGATTTGTCAACGCCCAGTCTAAAAAGAACAATAGGTAAACATGAATTCTGGATAGCCTTAACCTGTGCAGGTCTAATTTATGGATATGATATGAATAAATGGTTTGATTTTGATTTCGATTGAGATAAAATTCATAGGCAAAGTAAACAGCACGACGATAATAATTAGACAAATGTTGATATTGGGAAGAACATTTTCGAATCTAAACGCTATTTATAGAGCAATCTTTTAACGTTTTTGCCTGTACCAACATATATATTATTTTCGTATTAAAGATTCATGGTTAAACTATACATACATAACTCGCTGCATCTTCTTACAGAGGCCATGTCTCACAGTTATATATTTATACAATACAAAATATATTTGTGGAAAAATTGGAAATGTGGAAAAATTCGCGTTACTACATTTTCTCCAAAAATGTTATATATATTAGAGTTATGTCACGTCACAACTTTTTTAGCACTAAAATTCACCGAAAATTAGCGATCGCTTACTCTTGTCCCATACACCATTTTAAACGAGCCATTGGCATAACGAGAACGTAGTAAATTACAGTTGCGAACTGTACCGCACTCACTCTTGGATTGTGCCGCGCTCACTCTTGGATTGCTCCACAATTAAATGACTTTTACTCGGCAACTTTCAATTTGTAATCAAGCTTAACATGAAAATGGTTTTAATTTTAATTTAACGAGATAATTTTGATGAAATTACCAAAACAATTTGGATTTATAAGTAATTGTTTTTTATTATACAATAAACTAGCGTTCGCGGCTTCGCCCGCGTGAATTTATCAGCGAAAGCGGAATAGACAAGATTTTCATACACATTTTTGCGCCCAAATTATAGTCATTTGGGTGCTGATTGTTTGAAGAAAAAGTAGTCTATGTTTGAAATAAGGTCTTTAACTACATATATATCAAATTTCATCAAAGTCATTCCAGCGGTTTAGCCGTAAAAGCGAAACAGACAGACAGATAAACAGGCTTTCGCATTTATATTAATATAATATAAATAAAATAAAAAAGTACCTAACTATTATTATAAAATATTCCTACCACTTGCAATGCAACACAAGTATTTCTTCTTTCTTTTTCTTTGACTATTATACTATCTATTCACAATGAAGGTCATCAGAACCGGAAGCGACGTAGTAAAATTACTATACATCAATATTTATAAATATCAGATTTTGTCAATAATCAAATAGCTTCACTGGGTGAGCCTCGACCTTGTCAGTGAACACAGTGTTCGAGCTGTACTATGACCTCATTGATTAGTTAATAAGCGATATGTCCTTCCCCCCGACCTACAAAATAGTATCGGCTAGTTTGGTCCCGTCAATGACAACTGACAAAATAGTACAAGGCTCTGACCTAGAACTGATTGAGTGTCATGGACAGCACCACTAATATTTAGATCTGGATCCGATATTGGGATTGGATAAACTTTTAAACCTATAGCGGTATGCTTCAAATAGTTCAGAATTTTGGTTGCTTTATTCTCCCTCATAACTCCTGTTTTCAAAATTTTAAAATATTTAGAGTGGGTTGCACCGATCAACTTTGACGTTAACTTTAACGCCGCTGTCGTTTAGATAAAATTGCGTACTTTGAATTTACTACGCAGGTTAAAGTTGAATAGCGCAACCACCCTTAGTGTTTTTATAGGTATTATGATTTTATTGCTATTCTTCTATAGTAGTTTTAAAAGTGTTCTCATTGTTCCTATTGCAATGGTGTGCACTATTACTGAAACTACAAGATGGACGAAAAATTTACTTAATAAGCACATTTTATTGTTTTCGTATTTAAAAAAGTTATTTAATTACTTTGAAGGAATTCTACCGACATTTTATTTTTATGAAAATCAACATATTGATGAACTGTTGCTTGATCAGTAGTATGAAAAAATATTTTTTTAAAACTATCATACAGAAACGTCGTGCTGTCTTTGTCTAAACACAAGTAGCGAGACAGTAACAGATTCAAAATTGCTTTCGAATATTCAAGTGTTATGTTAGAACTGCATTCAACTGGAAGTTCTTAAGATAAACCAGCGAAAAATGTTGTTCAGTAAACGTTTGAATTTTTCTTTGGGATGCAGAAAATATCAAATGAAAATTCCATTTAAGTTGAACCATGCCGAGCTGTGAGGCTTTGGCATAAGTCCATCATTTATAATATTTTTTATGTACAAAACTAATTTCTAAATAAACAAACAAAAATAAGAATTAGTCAATGGTATGTGCAGTCTTTTTAAATAGATACGTAACATTCAAAAATCGATTTTAGTTCTGTTCATATTTTTTATGTAATTAGTAAATAAGTAATGCAATAAGTCCGCTGTTGTACATATATCTTTCTTGTATTACTTTTTATGTATTTTCGCGGTACAGTGGCTCCCGTGAACAAAAGATGCCAGGTTCGAATCCTACTGTGCCACATGAGTTTGTATACCAATTTAACTAATGTTTAGTAATTTTCATTTGGGTAATACTTGCTTTCGATGAAAAAAACCATCGTGAGGAAACCTGCACTCTAGTTGGTAATTTTATCACCTAGTATGTGAAATGGAGAAGGCAATGGCAAACCACTCTATTAATATTACCAAGAGAGTCGTGTGTGTGTTTCTCAACCATGTGTACGTGAGTACAGTCAACAGCACATCAAGTTACCCTGCATGTACCTCTATGGCGGGATAATAGCGGCGAGTTTGCAATGAATATGGGTAGGTTGATGTGCTGTTGACTGTACAACTGTAAGAAGGTACCTATTTTCGTACAATAATGTTATTACAAAACAATAATAGTGGACTATATTTAATCTTGACATTTATTATTTCGGTAATTCAGTGACAGGAATAACATATAGTTTAGATTGATATGTGACATATAAACAATAACAACGTGGCCGACACTATCTATGAAGGTTCTTGGATATCCTTCTATGACAATTTGAATGTATTAAATGTCAGTGTTGATTTAGTTTAAACAAGCAAATAGTACATAGCTCGCAGATGGATTACGGGTTATATTATGTGAGTTTAATAATGTCTATGAATGTTTGTATACTCTATAAGTAAACTGTTTCCAAGAGGTGTTGGTCTGTTACTAAATAAAGCATTATATGTTAGTATAGACAGATATAGTGTATTATACAATAACATCCATTCATACTTATCCGTTAACGTCAAACGTTAATGGAATCATACTCTATTAATTGATATTAACTATAGGCCTGTCCCGGTTTCGCTCGGGTCAAAACATAATCATTTATACACATAAACATTCCTCAGGAATCACACTATATATTAGTTAAAGCCGCATGAAAATTTGTACAATAGTTTTTGAGTTTATACGAACAATCAGACAGAGCCATAGGATTTTTTTTTATAATTTGTAAATTTTAACCAGACCTAATTTGCTGATAAATTTTCAAAAGGTTAAATTGACTTTGATTGAAGTGTCAGTTTCATTTTATATTGTTTTTTTATTACTATATTTCATTTATAATGATACTACAAGAATACGTATTACATTTTAATCTGATGATATTGGAAGTTTGTTAGCGTCCAATCAAAATTGGACACGACAATATATGCCCACACTCATACGTAGATAATTTTTAGGGTACCATCATAATATAACAAGAAGCATTCCAGCCAAGGAATAAAAACTGGAGACACTGTCCTCATAGGCGATAGATTAGTATCACTCCTCCACACAATCTTTGCCGTTACCTTCAAGTTTTGCAACCCTTATCTCTGTCTCAAATTTCTTCATTCAATTTAGGATGATATACATCACTTATTGACGTCAAAACAATTACTTAAACTTCCAAGCGCAGGTGAAGAAGAAGCGGCGCAACAAACTTAACCGCAGCCTTTTCTCGAAAGACGTCAATTAACAAATGTATAGGTATTTTAAAAGTAAATTAATAGAAGAAAATTAATAAAAGTAAATTAATAGATTGACAAATTGACAAAATCATGGACGAAATTTTACAATACAGAACCCTACTGTAAACAGCTGACTCACACTTTGCAAAGATAATATACAGACATAACAATATACATATTATCACTGGGTTGGGTTCACGATAAGAATAAAATCTTCTCTTATCGAACTCGATGTTATTATTGTTACTTTTATGTGCTTGGAAACAACATAAATTTGTTTAATCATGTAGATTTATGATTCTTTTAGTCTACCTCGCGGGCTCCCAATTCATATATAGTTTAAGCGTACTTTACATTTATTTCATACTAGTAATAGTTGCACCCCAGGGCTTCGCTCCCGTGGGAATTTCGGGATAAAAAGTACCCTATGTGTTATTCATATTCTACCTGAGTACCAGTAATAACTTTGCATGAAAGAGACTAACATACATAGGTCTGTTAGAAATGCGAAAGTTTAGAGGATGTATGTATGTTTGTTAATCGCAAAATCTACTAGACGGATTTTTATGAAATTTGATACATGGTTAGAATATAATCTGGAATAACACATAGGGTACTTTTGTCCTAAAATTCCTACAGCGAAGCCCCGGGGCACAGCTAGTATATAATAAGCGGGAAAAGCGATCAACCTTTCTGAAATATATCTTAGATTGTTTATCGCTGCAGTCGGAAATAGAAAACCTTTACCTTAAGTGGCCATAACCTCGGTCTGATGGCTATGAATATACTAGTCATTGATGTACATGGACAAGTTCAAGTGAATCGATCCAGGTTCTCGGGTGTTTCCGCCGGCGCTCGGCCTCGACAGGGAATCACTACAGCTGGGCTCAAAAGTTAAATAATTCATACCGCTATTTGACTTTAAACTGAAAAAGTACTTTTTACACTTCACGACTTGGTACATCCGATTTGGTGTTTTTGTTAAAAATTGCTGAGCGATTGATTTTTCGGAAGAAATTCGGGTTTTGGGGAAGAGAATTCGCGATTGATTCACAAAAATACGTGTGTTCAAAGCTGACATGAGAATGACGCAAGTCGCTGATGAGTATTCTTTTTGTCGTTGAATCTGACACGCAGGGCAACACTGATGAGCATTGGAGAGTGTCAAATTTTACTTACGTAGTTTGAAAAATACCAATAAATTTAAAATATTTTAAAACATTGCAATGAAGTCATAACATGCGTTTTATTAAATTTAGGTGATCCCATATAAAGGCATAGGTTTAATTGTTTAAAACGTAGTTTTATGTTCGGATCGGATGAACTGAATGGCAGCTCTGTAATGAATTTGTCAGATCTGAAGTTTGTTACGTCTACAATGCAATTAATTTCATCCCACCACTGCCCGGAAACAAGCTGTTGTTGTAAATTTGAAGTAGCCTGTTGTTTACACTCCAAACTGTATAGGTACCTACAGATACAAACTACTTCTCGAATATTTTGGTTTACAATTCTGGTTATTTTTGTAACAATAAACAATATAGTTCTTGAATGTTCTTTTTATTTCACTTTAGTTTCTAATACTTGGATTGTTTTTTTGTTTCAGGTAAGAAACGTCGATGAAATAGCTGAGTACATGATCATATAATATTTAGTAAATATCTCTTTGTGTGTATGTACGTGATGTAAAGGATGTTTATATAAAGTGTTCTACAAATTACCTACCTATATATCATCTCAATGTTCTATTTGGTTTCCTATGTTTAAAATTCGTTTTCTACGTATACATATTATATTTTTAACCTCGATGGCGAAGAATCACATACATAAATAAATTGTAATCCGGATACTAGGCGACGCGATGGGTTAATTGTTATAGTTACTCTAAATAAAAATCCAACAAACAATATCAATTTATCTTATCTTGTCAATTAATCGACAGTTCAAAAGAAATCTATCGTCAATTTTTATAATTTTATAACACCACGATGTCGAAAAAATATAATATTTAAATTCATAGAAATCAATTTCTAAGCGTTAGCTTGAATCCATGGCGTGAATCTGGAGACACGAGTGTTGACGCCAGGGTACTCAGGCAGCGCGCACTGGAGGCCCCAGGAACAGATACCGACTACGACGCCATTGTGGAAGAGTGGGCCACCAGAATCACCCTGGCACTGATCGCGGCCACCCACGTCCAACCAGCCGGAGCATAACATGTTGTCTGTCACGATGTACCCGCTCCGAGCGTAGCGACTCTTGCAGATGTCAGCATTGACAGACCAGATTTGAACGTGCCGCAGTTGGTCTACTGTCGATCCTCCAACCTACATTGAAAATATTTTTTAGAAAATTATATCACTCTAAACTAAATTATTTTTCTAAATTTTGCTGTCATACCTGAAAATAGGGTTATATGACATTGACATGACCTAAGGTATGTAGGATTAGGTTATATAAACTATAGAGGAACAAATTAATCTAGCCAGGTGTGGTCGTTGTGTAGCTATTGTTCAATATTTCTGATCAGGAAACAACTTTTCAGAAAAGCATACTTATTATATTTTAAATTTATCGTGCCAACATGCAAGCGGGCTAAGTTATCCTCTGAACAGTGATTCCTCGCCATTGTGATATCTATATATATGTAATTATTGAGCAACAGTTCGAAACTAATGAACATGTGACTTACAGCAGTGGTTCCCCAGCCAGCTGCCCAGACAACTTGATTGTCAGCCAAGTAGTAATTAGCTCCCGCTATACTTCCAGCCTTTACTACAGTACTGTAGACGATATTAGAAGACGTGCGCAGTATAGCAACATCATTATCATGAGCTATTGGTTTACTGTAATTAGCATGAGAGATAATAGACACAATGCTGTAAACTGTGCCTCCACTGAGAGAGTAAGATGATCCCGCTCGAATGCGCCATTGTGTTGGAGAATCTCCTCTGAAATTTTTTTTTACTTTATTATCGTAGCTCTATTAGTTTTTATAGTAGATATAGATGTTTTTTGTTGATTTGAAAGGCTCAAAATAAATAAAAAAGCAGTCATAAAAAGCCATCGGAACTCTAACGCTAATTTTGTTACTCCAAATGCAGGAAATCATAAAGAGTTAACTACCCGCTCATTTGAATTAAACGGGGCATAACTGGAAGCCTCTAACTTTCCTCAATTATTGCGATATAAATGCGAAAAATGCTTACAAAACTGCTTTTTTATTATACGAAGGTTCTTAAAAGAAATATCAAATTTTCATGATGAACTAAGTACTAAGTTTCTGTATGCTACGTAAATATATGTGGCAGATATCCTCATTTTTCTTGATAAGACTTAGATTTGAATCGAGATACGATAACTAGAAAGATGTATCATAGACAACCGTATTTTACCAGTACAATCACTTCCAGGCTACTATTTATTGTGTTCTTAAACATGTGCGGTTATGAGATATATAAGGCTAGATATATAACTTTTGGTTTCCTAAATAAAATTAATTGATGTAACTTACGCAACACAATGTGCTGCAGTCAAGATGGAGCGCATATTAAGAATGGTTCCAGCACACACCTGGTAGTAGCTGGATCCCCAGTATGAGTACAATAGTGATACTATCTCAGGATGCTGGCTGATGGTGGTGGCAGAACCACCTATTATCTTCTGTGTATTTGTGGGAATTGCTGTAAAAGAATAAATAAAATAAAATATAAATATATTAGGACAAATCACTCAGATTGAGCTAGCCGCAAAGTAAGTTCGAGACTTGGGTTTATGATACTAACTCAACGATACTATATTTTATAACAAATATATAGATAAACATCCAAGACCCGGACCAATTCGAAAAATATCATTTTCCATCATGACCCGACCGGGGATCGAACCCGGGACCTCTCGGTTCAGAGGCAAGCACTTTACCACTGCGCCACCGAGGTTGTCAGAAAACAGTTCGGTTGATGCTCCTGTTGACAGGCAGCACTAGTGCAAATTTTGAGTAGAGGTTGATGCAATTAAATAACCGAAGAAAATATGTTTTATAATATTACACTATTTTTGTTGCTATAATAACAAGATAGAGAACTGAGAAGAAAAAATCTTTTTTTTTTTTCAATATTTTCAAAGAAAATTATTAGTAACACAAATCTAAGCCATAATCCTGCCAAAAAATATATCATAAAAAGTCGTACATTGAAATACATTTTAATTGTTATCTATAACATATTGAGATATTTCGCTTACCAGTGACTGCAGCTACTCCTAATACTAACGCAATCACTATGACGCGCATTTTGACGTTTTCCACACAACTGTTTGACTGCCTTTTGTTCATAATATTTATAACTTGTGTTTCAAGTATTTCTATTGAATCTTGAAATCCTTGTTCGCTTGCATAAAGATAATAATTACAAAAGCACTCTAAATTAAAATCTAGTCTAATTTATTTTATTTGAAATTGTGCGATGTCTCGGATCTTTATCATCGGTTGCATCTTCATTTTTTCCTACTGTATCTGTTTAATATTGCATGGTCTACATCCTTATTTGTTAGATGTTTGACAGTAGGTACTTCGGTCGTATTCGGTTTACCAGGATAACGGTAAACTAGACTTGTGATCCCTGAGAAGTTGAGATATCTGTCGTATATATAATTTGCTGATCAGTAGACGATTTATAGTTCATTTTGCTATTCAGCAAGCAAATTTGGTACGTCAGATCTCGACTTTCGTGGCGCGATTTGTAAAATGTGATATATTATTAATAAATTGTAGCGTATAGCACAATTTTGATTGACACAAAAAGTCATATAATTTCATGTTTAAGAAAATCCGTCTTTCATTTAAGATAGAGAGATATACTTTATATTCTATCACACTAGTAATATATTGTATATTAACATTATTAATTCGCACAGTTGCAATGTAATGGATTGATAAATTGGTAAGTGCTATGCTATCCATATTATCTCTCTGAAGTGATTAACTCCTCATTTATTATCATTTTATTTTATCAAAATGCATATAACAAACACTTTATTTCCAAGTACTAATTTCTCATTATAATCTTCACTTCTTATAATACAGTAGAATTTTATATGTCACGAAAAAGAAGCTAACATGTGTAATCGAACACAACCGGAACTACTTTTTACTATCTTGCTTTTCATTACCGCACACACGTCCAAACGGTAGTCACAAAACGATTTTACTACACAATCATTGTACAAAAAATAAGTATATTTAATATAAATGCGAAAGTTTAGATATGTTGTTTTCTATAAATAAATTGTCAGGTATTTAGGACTTAAAAGCGATATTCAATTACCAATCATATTTATTTTCGTAAAAAAAAAACTTAGGCGTTAGCCTGAATCCAGGCAGTGTAGCGGGAAACGCGAGCGTTAACACCAGGGTAGAAGGAATCGGCGCAGCCAAGACCCCAGGAGCAGACACCGACGACGATTCTGTTGTGGAAGAGAGGGCCGCCAGAGTCACCCTGGCACTGGTCGCGACCGCCGACGTCCAACCACCCGGAGCACAACATGTTGTCGGTGATGGTCCAGCCAGCAGAGGCATAGCGAGTCCTGCAAGTGTTCTGGTTCACAGCCCAGATCTGGACTTGACGGAGCTGCTCAGAGAGGGAGCCACCAGCCTGGAAGAAAACAATAACTCATTAGCAACTATGGCTTTGTAAACAAGCAATTGATATGATGTCAGAATTCTTCATTCTACATAAAATTCACCACATGTGCAATAAGATGAAGGAAGTCTAAACCAAGCATTTTAGAATTTTACTTAATGGAATCTCTTAAATCTGGAATCTCCTAAATCTGTGATCAATTTCTTCAGGATCAGTGTTATTTTAGTATTTGTGTTATTACGCTATTTCGAGACACTTACAGAGGTTGTGCCCCATCCAGTAGCCCAGACGACTTGGTTGTCACCCAGGTTGTAGTTGGCACCAGCGATGCTACCAGCGCGGATGTTGTTGCCGTAGTTGATGGTGCCAACAACGCGGAGGATGGCGACATCATTGTCGTAACGAGCGGGGCTGTTGTACTGAGGGTGATTGATCAGTTGCTGGGTGGTGAAGACGGATCCGCCGCTGTTGGCGTTTGTGGATCCAAGACGCACTTGCCATCTGGCGGTGGCGTGGCCACTGAAAGAAAAAATAAGATGATTGATCATTTCCATTTTCGTAAATTTTAAACTTCATCGAAGTTCATGTAAAATCATCAGCCTTATTGTTCATAATCATAATACTTACACGAAGCAGTGAGCGGCTGAGAGGATGGACCGCTGGTTCAGGATGGTACCTCCACAGGATTGCCTGTGGCCAGTGGTTCCCCAGGAGAACAGCAGAGCGGCCATCTCAGGCCACTGGCTGATGTCGGTGACCGTACCACCAACGATTCTTTGGGCGTTGGGGTAGGGGTCGGAGGGAACCTCCGCTGTTAAAAAAAGCATTTTACATAAGAATTATTTTGCTGCCTTTGAGTAACGGATGTCAATTGTGATTTCACCTTAGAATACAACCACTCCATTTCTCTCCGTGGATGTCATACAAGACGATTAAAGGACGCATAGACTTGACAGTTGATAGACAATAATAGCATTTCCATGAGGGGTTGACGTCAGAAAGGCGACCGGTGCTAAATCACAGCCAAATCTTATAAAGTTTCTTTTTAACGCTAACCCGGGCTATGAGGCGTCATAGTACCGAATTAAGAGAAAGTTAAAGAGAAATATACAACGCTATTAAGAAAGACACAATAAATACAAATATCACAAAAAGTTTTTCTTAGTGGTAATTATTAGTAATTTTTTTTAGATATGATGTGACTTCTAAATCATAACATTTAGTTAGTTTTTAAAACGAATCATTGCTTAGTTTCTATGGATTTCTTTTAAGTATAATGAATGATTATCAAACCTCACCTGCAAAAGCAGCTGCGACCAGCGCCAAGACGATCAGAGTACGCATGGTTATCCAATTCTTCTTCAGTAATGAAACTGTTACCTTAGACCAGTATTTATACTTAATTACTATTATTATTATCACGATAATCTCTTAATTTGGAAGATTTAAAGGATTAATTGATATTATATTTTTGTATGAGCAAGACTATGGATACGTCAATTACTAAGTATTCATTATCCTTCATCAATCTTATCCTAATTTATCTATTTATGTTTTTCCCGAGATAAGAATAGAAACACTTATTTTCGTCGAAGTTAAGTATCAGTATCAATCTAGTCTTCAACGAATTAATTTTGTAAAACATTTGAAAGAATTGTGCATTTAAGAAGCATGACCATAACGTAATCGAATCTTTTGAAAATTCGTTTGAATATTTTTGTTCGTTTTCTGTTTAAATATATGCAAATAAGGAAACTTACTAAATAATTACTTACTATAAAAATGTTTTAATATTAACCAATGAATATGTAAATATAAGTTAATTTAAATAAGTTTACAGGATTTTTACAGGTTTCCATATATGGATTTCCCCTATAAACTTCATCAATTTTATTCCCCATTCGTTTCATGGTTTGGTAACAAAATTCCTTTAAAATTATTTCGACTTCCAGGTAAATTTATGTTTTTCGATCGGAAAATAAAATAAATTCGTAAATCACTGGAAACAACTTTGATCGGCAGAATTTTATTCTTTTCATATTAATAAATGTAAGTATGTAAATTTGTACATTTTATATTTAGTATTTAAATTAAAGTCTCTCAATAAAGCATATGAACTTCATTAGGTAACAATGGAATTACTCATTTAACACATATCTGTAATTTAATTATAGTAATTTTGTATTACTATTTCACTTTTCATATAATCATATAAAAGTAAATTTAATTCATAACCAAAACCATAGTAAGTACCATAGTATTCCTTCCAATCTATTTATCAGTCCATCTAAAATTTTATCTAAATTGGTGATTCCGGTGATGAGAGTTATCACTTAAAAAGATAAATCGTTAGTTGTTAGTCATCGCACGAAAATAATAAAAAAGAAACTATTTAAAATAAATAAGTAAATATAGAATATATGAAAACTAAAACAAAAGGCTCAAAATTAACGAATAAAATATCGAATTAGTTTCCGGTAATCATATGGCCATGTTTATTTCGAGAAAACCATCGTGTATTTAAGGTATTTATGCATTAGCTTGGATCCAACCAATGTAGTTGGATACACGAGCGTTGACACCAGGTAAGAAGGAGTCAGCGCATCCGATGCCCCAGGAACAGATGCCGACGACGTTTCTGTTGTGGAAGAGAGGGCCGCCAGAGTCGCCCTGGCACTGGTCGCGACCGCCGACGTCCAACCACCCAGAGCACAGCATGTTGGGAGTGACAACCCAGTTTCGGGTTGCGTAGCGGTTGGTGCAAATCGCTTGGTTCACAGTCCAGACTTGGACTTGACGCAACTGCTCAGATGTAGAGCCAAATTCCTGAAACCAGCAATATCTTTAATTAAAGTTTTATTTTGTTAATTCATACAGTAATACTGAATCAATACATATAATAAAATTGAAGAAAGGCCAAATTTATACATTGGATATATTTTTTAAATTCTTCATTGAATATACTTAGTTACTGATATAGATGACGAAAATATGGTTTTGGAAATTTTTGTCTATCTGTCTGACTGTCTGTCTGTCTGAACGCGCATCACTTGAAATCTACTCGACCGATTTGCTTGAAATTTGGTATGTACCTTATATACCGGGTTAACATTTTAGATACATTTCATCCCGGTAAATGGTCAGGTTCCCGTAGGATAATTGAAAAACTAATTATGAATCAAAAATGCTTCAGAATCCCGGGTATCTTATAGACATTTCATCTCGGAAAAGAGGAGAGTCCTGTAGGAAAAGTAGATACATTTCATCCCGGTAAATGATCAGGTTCCCGTAGGATAATTGAAAAACTAATTATGAATCAAAAATTCTTCGTAATCCCGAGTTAACATCCTACAGACATTTCATCCTGGAAAATGAGGGAAGTCCTGTAGGAAAATTAAAATAACAATCCACGGAACCGATTTACTTTAACATTTTGTAGAAAGGTATAAACAGAATATAAATAGTTTTTATCGATTAAAGCCTGATATAGATATAATGGGCGCAAAATGTATAAAACTCTTCCTTAATGAGTGAGTGACTGACTGACAGACAACATACACCCGAAACTGCCGGGAGGGAAGCTGAAATTTGGCATATAGGTGAGTGTAGGTGAGCACTAAGAGAGGATTTTTGGAAATTCTACTCCGAAGGGGATGAAAGGGGTGAAAAACTGTAAATATGAAAGTTCTACACCGTTGAAGTTAGTGGCTTGAAAATTTGGATTTTGGTTGTTTACAACAAAGTAATGAATACGTGTAATCTATGATAATGGATATAATTTATCTATAAACATTACAATATACATGCAAAAGTTAGTACGGATTTTTATCAGTATCAGACGAAACCTCAAACATGATAGGTTAAAGTTAAAACAGAAACAACGCATATAGTAGTTTCTACACTAAAATGCCATTTAGAGTCTGAAACGCAAAGTCTTGGTACTTTGTTATACATCAAACTTCACAAAGCGAAAATTTGAATGGCACTGAATAACTAGTGAGACCAAAAAATATTTTGCGCTTACAGTATATCCCCATCCAGTAGCCCAGACGACTTGGTTGTCACCCAGGTTGTAGTTGGCACCAGCGATGTTAGCAGCGCGGATGTTGCTGCCGTAGCTTATGGAGCCAGCGACGCGGACAATGGCGACATCATTGTTGTATCGAACGGGGCTATTGTACTGAGGGTGGTTGATCAGTTGCTGGGTGGTGAACACAACTCCTCCGCTGTTGGCGTTGGTGGATCCAAGACGAACCTGCCATCTAGCGGTGGCGTGACCACTGAAATTATCAGGGATTTAAATTACTTAGATGATTATACGCTACAAGTTAATATGCTCCATACACTTACTATACAGAGCATAAATTGTGAATTTTCTTCCAAAAATAATTTCTAAAAATAAAGTAATACATACACGAAGCAGTGAGCGGCTGAGAGGATGGACCGCTGGTTCAGGATGGTACCTCCGCAGGATTGCCTGTGGCCAGTGGTTCCCCAGGAGAATAGCAGAGCGGCCATCTCAGGCCACTGGCTGATGCTGGTGACCGAACCGCCGATGATCCTTGAGGCATTGGGATAAGGGTCTGCTGGAAGTTCAGCTGAAATTAAGGTATATTTTATATTACACTGCATCTTTTCCCAGGTGTTTTCCTTATATTCATATAAAACTACTCTCTCTTTCCCTCTCATGAGCGTATTCCCGGTTTTGCAGGTCTTGCAGGTTTGGCGGCCGTTGAGCATCGAAACCCAGGGTCCGCTTTTCAACTTTTTCATCATCACTTGGCACAGTCGTCAGCATCCCTAATTGACAGACCAGATTTATAAATCTGGTCATAACTTCATAAAAATGATACAGTCTGATAGAAAAACTTACCACCTTACTATCTTACTACCACAAGGTGCCAGGGCCTGACTTTACAATTGAATTACCAACCTTCCCCGCGCATTTCATACCACGTGCTAACGTTTAAATTTAAAGTTAAAAAGGGAATCAAGCATAAAAACGCTCAGACGAAAGTTTTTTTAAGTGGAGTTAAAACTTTTAAATGAGCAATGAATTAATTAGAACGATCTAAAGAGAAAAATACAGTATTATAACATTGAAACCATTATCGTGCTAAGAGTACAATAAACTTTATACAAATAAACTACGGCTTCGCAAGAATCACCTATAAACAAACCTTCGAGAATGAATGTCTAAATAACAGTGAAAACTGCATCAAAATCCGTTCCATGGATTAATAGAAAGCTTAGAAACAGACATATGGCGGAGGGCGATAGAATTTTGGTTATTATTTATATAATAATCTCTAAATAACCCACGTCATCTCTGGCAACATTAATTCCACCCAAATGCAATTTATGAGTTATCTTGGAAAGAATAACATGCTTTATGTGATAATAACGAATTCATGAAATGAGATAAATAAAAATCTTTTACATCTCTCATATTCGATAAGTAGGTCCCCATTACCCCCAAATGGGGCTTGTACGTGACCAATTAGCACAATCATATAATCCATATAATAATCCCTAGGGCGGTAAGTAATTAAAAATAAATATTTCACTCTTTCAAAAAGTACGCGTACATCTAACCTCATATTGGCAATAGACATCATGCATTCAGCCCAATGACCAAAGAGGTGGCTTCGCTATTCAGCCTTGTCTTCCTATAAATATATTAATCATCAATTTTAAATAGGTATCGAATGCCGAAGCTCGA
The DNA here is from genome assembly GCF_027563975.2 of Plodia interpunctella. Classification (NCBI taxonomy): domain Eukaryota; kingdom Metazoa; phylum Arthropoda; class Insecta; order Lepidoptera; family Pyralidae; genus Plodia; species Plodia interpunctella. Next base: position 3,205,186 of record NC_071295.1, read on the forward strand.
TTTCGTTCTTAAAAAAAAAATAAAAAGTTCTTTACTTGGTTCTTTTCAATAATAATAGGCGGTAATAGATAACGTTTACTTTAAATATTGTTTGTTTTGGGATTTTTTTATTGCGTTTTTTTCTACTTACCTCACAAAAAAATGTAAAGCAGAGTAGTTAGCTCGGGTGTAAGCATCAATTGCACCTCGAACTATAGGCGCCCTTGCTAATTTCGGACTGCAATTGGTGCCTTACAGCCCTTGGCTACTAATCTACTATTCCTGAACGGCTTCTGGGCCCGGAATGTACATATGCGCGTGTACCCAGTACACATAAATCGGATAGTCAGGCTTCTCGCTGATCACCCTCAAAATGGGGGGTGGGGTTATAATTTTACACAATAAAGTTTTAAATAAATAAATATCATTATTTGTAAAGTATTAATTTGACGACCTCGTTGTCGCAGTGGTAAAGTGCTTGCCTCTGAATTAATCCCGGGTTCGATCCCCGGTCGGGTTATGATGGAAAATGATCTTTAACTGATTGCCCGGCTCTTAGATGTTTATCTATGTATTTGTTATAAAATATAGTATCGTTAATATCCCATAACACAAGTCTCGAACTTATTTGGGGCTAGCTCAATCTGTGTGATTTGTCCTAATATATTTATTTATTTACTATGTATTTAATTGAATTATTTATGCCATTAAAAAACATGCTGTAAAAACCCAAGTCTCGCAGCTCAGTTTTTCTACCGTAAAAAGTTGTGAGATGTATGTTACCTAGTCGATTAATTTATTTAGTCCCTACTTAAGGGACCTTCTGTCTTAAGTCATTACGCAAGTTATTATCATATCAATATTAAAAATCTTTTAGGTTTTAAATAAATAGATTGACTTGACCATCGCTTGAAAACACAATGTATCTTACAAGTAATAATTTTTTTAAATATTTATTATAAAAAAAAATTGGTTTTTGATAATAAATAAAAATATATGATCATGGTTATGTAATACTAGTGTAAAGAGCATTTAAATATGAGCATTAGTTACTGAATTGAATGAGAAAAGAAAAAGGCTGCATTGAAGTTTGTTGCGTCTCTTCTTCTTCACCTGCCCTTTGAAAATCTTAGTTTTAAATAAATTTTTGATGTCAATAGTGATGTATATAATTCTAAGTTTAATAAAGAATTTTCAATTTAAATTAATATCTGTAAATATATGTTCTATTTCAAGTAACCACAATATAAGAAACTTTTTCGGGATAAAACATAATTTCCTTTCATTACGAGGAAAAAAACACTACTAAAATTACTACTGAAAAAAAAATTGAATTCTTACCTGCAAAGGCAGCGGCGACCAGTGCCAAGACAATTAGAGCACGCATGTTGTTCCTCTTCGGTTTTCATTACGTTACATCCGCGATCTCCCAGTATTTATACTAGATACTTATAGCATTATCTGTATTTTAAATATAATCGGTATTTTGAAGAGATAATTGTGATATCATTTGGGCTAGACCCCAAGACATTGGATAGATTTTTACTCGCGATAAGGTGTACATATTGTGATTGTCTTCATAGAGCAGTCTGTCGCAAAAATCCTCCTGAACAATCCGTTTCAAAGTATTTCATATTTACTTTTTTTATTTAATGTAAAAAATAATATATATTAATTTGAGAAGCTTATTGTAAAGAAGGTATATCAGTATTTATAGAATTTAGCTAATTAATGTTTGCCTTTTTAATTTAAGTAATTTAAATAGTAAGGTTAGATGAAATGCCTATTAATGATTTTTTATAAGCTTTGATTTTACATGGGTTATTAAATTAATTTATGTTTGGTAATCCAAATAAAATAATTATATATTTAATTTATATAATTATAAAAAATACATAATTATAATGAAACAATAAATTATTTAATTATGTATGTATTTTCAAATTCATCAATATTTTTAGAAAATACCTATGTTCCCATTAGTATCAATAAATATTAGGGATGTATATGTATAATCAATATTTTTAGAAAATACCTATGTTATATGGAACATAGGTATTTTCTAAAAATATTGATGAATTTGAAAATACGTATAACAAGTTATCTTTTAAAAATTCTTTCTGGATTTATTAAATGTAACAATAAATGATTGAGGGAATCAATTAAGCAATATCAACGATTTCAGCAAGAACTCTCTAGTTCTTGCTCTCTAGTAAGTACAGTACAGTTTACCTTCACCCAATGTCTTACTACCCAAATTCTTAATCTATAAAAAAATCTGCACGAAAAGTCTGCAAAAATTACAGACTTTATATAAGCATAGTGGCAAAAATATAAATAAATATTCAATTATGAAAGATGAAACAAAACAGTCTGCAATTTTGATAGTCAAAATAGTGTACAATTTTTCTAGTCAGCTCAACGAAAAGCTTGATATTAAGGAGTTGTTCTTGCTTAATTTTATAATTGTTCTTTTAATTGAAGAGATTGTTTTGTGATTTCATGAAAATATTACTTATTACTTATTGCGAAAGCAACATTAATAATGAAGTCCCTAAATGTAAGTTACGGGCACAGCTAGCTTAAAACAAAGTAAAAAATTAATGTTTGTTGAATGTTTTTTCGCAGTAAATTATAATTAGCTAGATAATATTCGTTATTAGTGTGGCATTTATTAGATATTAATATAGTTTGGACATACTGGTAAGTAATTTCAAAGTTAAGTTCGGTTAAATCAATTCAATTTATAAAAAAATTCTTGAAGTTTTCATGATTCTTCGAAAGTCTGTTGAGTATTTAAAAGTCGAAGAAAAAACCGAAATTGGTATTTTATGAAGGACTGCCGACGTAGGTATATACACCTGTCCAAATTATAGGTTTAATAGATCTCGAACTTACTTTGGGGCTAGCTCAATCTGTGTGATTTGTCCTAATATATTTATTATTTAATATATTGTGACATAGGTAGCTTCACTAATCAAATATTTTTTTGATATACTTGGCATCGACTTCCAACTCAAGAAAATAATAATTTATAGTCTCTTACAAGCACTTGTAATAGGCACTTTTAGTGCTTATTTCATTACAAGTTGATGCCCGCGACTTCGTTCGCGTGGCCGAAAATTTTTATAAGAAATCAAAATTAGTAGAGAGATTATATTGGGTCTTTTTGTTTTACCATCTTTAATATTGATAACTGGATTTTTTAAAGTCCTACCAACAGTACGTCTACTTCTATTATTGATTTTCCATACGGCTGAAAGCAAACATAACTAAGAACACTCTCGATAAAATTCTCTTTGAAATAAAAAAAACAGTAAATCAGTATCGATTCATCCGTTTGACTACTTCGATACCACGGACAGACATACAGATACACAGACACGTAAAACTTAACTCTCTACCTATCTAAACTATCGAGGAGTTATCTCCTCTCCTTCTTTCATTGGAGGATAAAAATGCTCCAATGTATTTAGTATGAGTACTTAGGTACCCTATTATATTTCTCTAAGGTACTCCAAGTGTCCAAAAAGTAAACCGGCAGCCAATGCTTAGCATTCAGTTATTGTGTACTAGCCGCGCCCCGGAACTGCGCTCCCGTGGGAATTTCGGGATAAAAAGTAAGTACCCTATGGGTTATTCCACGTTATATTCTACCCGTTTACCAAATTTCATAATAATCCATCCAGTATATTCTACCCGTTTACCAAATTTCATAATAATCCATCCAGTAGTTTTTGCGTGAAAAAGTAACAAATACACATAATATTAGTAGGATTATAATGCAAACTTGAAATAAAAATGTTTAATAAAATACTGTGAGTTTTCATGTCTCGATGTCATGTCAATGCCATCAGTTGAGTTTACAAAATTGTGCTGTCCGAGAGCAAATGCTCAAGTCACTATAAAATAACGAAATCGCTGCAAGGTTACCTACTATATTCGAAAATCTTAGATTTGTCCGAGATCCCATTATCAGATCTTAACACTATGTGTGTGACCAACTTGCAAATAGATTTGTTCCAATTGACACCTGGAGAGGTCTCTTCGAGTAATCGAGTAACATACATCTTTATACATATTATAAAACAAAGTCCCCGGCCGAGTCTGACTGTCTGTTCGTGAAAACTACCGGGCAATTTTTCGTATGATTTTCACCAATACATAGTGTGATTCCTGAGGAAGGTTTAGGTATATAATATATTATGTTTTACACAGGAAAACCGAGACGAGCCGCTAGAAAGAAAATAAAAATAAAATATTGTGACGAATTGGAAACACTCTTTTTATGAAGTCAGTGAACCGAGTGACTGTATATGCCTGACTGTGACTCTATAAGCAACATAAAAAAAATCAAATTCTCATTGAAAAAATATTTACATAAGTGAAGCTGCTTGCCGAAGCTAGTATCAAAATAGATAAGATTATTGAATATATGAATTTGTTGGGATTTACGTTTAAGTCCCAATGAAAAATTGATTAGCTTTATCATTTTATCATTGGTTTTCCATTTCCGACAATAAATTAACTAAAGATAAGTAGCATCCTTAGTCTTGTATTACCAGCGGGTTACTCTTCAGTCCATAATCGTAACTGATCTTTAATAACCTGTTGGTTATCAACGTTCAGTCAGGTTTGGTGGTGTGTGTATTTAGGATACCTGATGTGGACACTCTTTGGGAATGTTATGTTTGTCTATCTCTTTACACTTGGGGCTATACTACGATATCTGTCCACAATTCTTTTTTAATTTTAATTTTCATACTACGTTAAAAATATATTTCAATTTCATACTCCCAATGCTGCAGTTACCTTTAACTTCTTCTGTTGTTTCTGTAGATTTTCAAAATATTGATTGAATAGTTCAAGTAGGAAATAATTTATATTCGCATTGTTAAGTATTTCTATTTACCTGCTATATATATTTTAATACTAATGATCTGCTTTATTTCTCTCTTTCGTTAACGGCCTATAGTGCCGCGGCAGTTAAAAATTCATATCAAATGAAAGATGCAATTTAAAGACGACATATGAAACTTTAATTCATTTAATTGTTTAAATAAAACACGAAAGAGTCAATAATTAGGCATTAGCTTGTATCCAGGCAATATAGCGTGATACACGGGCATTAACACCAGGGAAGAAGGGATCAGCACAGCCGGCTCCCCAAGAACAAACGCCGACAACGACACCATTGTGGAAGAGGGGGCCACCGGAGTCTTGAGTACACTGGTCTCGTCCACCGACGTCCAGCCAGCCTGAGCACAGCATGTTGTCAGTAAGTCTAGCACCATAGCGGGATCTGCAAACGTCTTGGTTGATAGTCCAGATTTGGACCTCTCGCAGCTGCTCTGAAGGACTACCTCCCGCCTATAAAGAAAATGAAATCTTTTACAACTTCTAAGTGAATTACACTGTCAACGTTGACGATACCTTTAACCTGCACAAAAAATGTAGAGTACGTCATTTTGTATAAACGTCGGTGGCGCGCAGGTTAAAATCAACGTCAAACAATTCACTCAACTGGTACAATTCACTCTAAGTTATATTTATACGAAGTAATACAGTATTCAGCTCTTAAATGTATAAGAAGAATATTATTCCTGATCTCTGACTGACTGACAAGCATTACCAATGAGGGTCGACATCAGGCAGGCGACCCAGTTGTAAAATCATAGCCAAATCTTCAAAATTTAATGGGTTTTTTTCATAAATGAACTGGGTTTTGGGGCATCCCAAGTCCGAATATAACCGGGAATATGTGAAAATGAGAGATAAGATCCTAAGAACGGCACGTCACTAGGTACTATGTATACTTACAGAGGTTAATCCCCATCCAGTAGCCCACACGACTTGATTGTCGCCCAGGTTGTAGTTGGCACCAGCGATGCTTCCCGCGCGGATGTTACTGGTGTAGGTGATACTACCAGCAACACGCAAAACCGCAATATCGTTGTCAAACATCACCGGAGTATTGTACAATGGGTGGTTGATTATTTGCTGTACTGCGTACACAACTCCTCCGCTGTTTGCGTTTGTGGAGCCCAGTCTCACTTGCCACATCGCTGGCGTGAAGCCACTGCGAAGATGTACACTCAGATCAATAACAGACGTGGAAAATAGGGCAACTAGCGACATATATAACCATAGTACATAAACGTTGTACTTAGTTTTGTCTTATTTAAAGTATTATAATAGTTACCAATGAAGAAGCTGTATAATTCACATATAATTGCTATATGTCCAGTAGGTACATCTTCGTCACGCTTAGTATTTACGGTACAAGACCACATGTTCTGGACCATACAATAGGCACATATAAAACTTGCGGTCAATTGGAAATATCGATATTGTTGATATTGATCGTGGCAAGCGGAAATCAATCGCGGAATCAGTTACTTACACAAAGCAGTGAGCAGCCGACAGGATCGACCGCTGGTTCAGGATGGTGCCTCCGCAGGATTGCACGTGACCAGCAGATCCCAAGGTAACCAACAGAGCAGCCATTTCAGGCCATTGGCTGATGTCAGTCACCGAACCTCCAACAATCCTTGAACCACGGGAAGCATATGTCGGAAGTTCAGCTGTATGAAAAATGTCTCCAAATTAAAAATATACCTACGAGAATAACATTTTGGTAGGATGTTCCTGAGTAGTTCCACATCTATAGTTAATTTTAATTAGTTCTGATGAAGAGTCTTAGAATAAGTAACCTGGGTGCTTTCCAAATATGAGAAAGAATTGCGAAGTTTGTGTTTTTCTGCACAGATTAAAGTTACCGTCAAAGTTGACTTTGACTGCCTTTGACTAGTGCATCCCACTTTACATCAATGCCTAATACCATAATGATAAATAATGTTACTATTTTATTAGTTACATTGTAGTTACCAGTTCTCTAATGAGAGATGAACTGATTTCATGATATTCATAATTTTAGAAAGTTAGGTATATATCACATTGTAAAATGTTAAACATGTGCTTTCTTACCCGCAAAAGCGGCTGCAACCAGCCCTAAGAAAATCAGAGTGCGCATGTTATTCTTTCTGTCACTAATGAATAAATATTTATGTTTTTCTGTTTTTATATAATTTATTTTATCAAATAAGCTTATTTTTGAAGATAAACTAAGATATTATGTATCTGCGTTAAAACCCCTCTATGCGTATGGCTATTATTATTTAAAAAGATCATCACGTAACATTATAATTGAAAAAAATATAAAAAATCATTAAAGACTAGAAAATAAACAAGGAAAATTAACTCAGTTTTTTTAAATTCTTATTGTGTATACAATTTTACCATGTTTTTTATGACTTTACAGGCATGTAAATAAATATAGTTTATAGGAAATTACTTTATTTATTAAAACATGTTTTACTTTATAATGTATGGGGATTTGAACGAATATTTGATATATTTTCAACACTTCAAAGATTGTTCTCATGTTAGGACTCGTAAGAAAAAATAGAATGTAGACAGGTTGGTTAAATAAAACAAAAGACAATTTATTATTAAACTAGCTCTATGCATTAGCTTGAATCCAAGCAGTGTAGCGTGATACGCGAGCGTTGATACCAGGGAAGAAGGGATCGGCGCAGCCGAAGCCCCAGGAGCAGACACCGACCACGACTCCGTTGTGGAAGAGGGGACCACCAGAGTCTTGCGTGCACTGGTCGCGACCACCGACGTCCAACCAACCAGAGCATAGCATGTTGTCAGTGATGGTCGCTCCAGCAGATCCATAGCGATTTCTACAGATATCTTGGTTCACAGACCAGATTTGGACTTCACGTAACTGCTCTGAAGGACTGCCACCCGCCTGTTGTAAAAATCAGAAATTTTACATGTTATTTCTATTAGAACTATACTAATAATAATATTTGTAATTGCGAAAGATTGGATGTGTGTGAGAATATGCGTATTTTTCAGTCTATATCTACTTGTGGGTTCCTAGTCCGAATATAACCGAGAACATGTGAAAATGAGAGATAAGATCCTAAGAATGGCACGTCACTAGGTACTATGTATACTTACAGAGGTTAATCCCCATCCAGTAGCCCACACGACTTGATTGTCGCCCAGGTTGTAGTTGGCACCAGCGATGCTTCCCGCGCGGATGTTACTGGTGTAGGTGATACTACCAGCAACACGCAAAACCGCAATATCGTTGTCAAACATCACCGGAGTATTGTACAATGGGTGGTTGATTATTTGCTGTACTGCGTACACAACTCCTCCGCTGTTTGCGTTTGTGGAGCCCAGTCTCACTTGCCACATCGCTGGCGTGAAGCCACTGCGAAGATGTACACTTAGATCAATAACAGACGTGGAAAATAGGGCAACTAGCGACATATATAACCATAGTACATAAACTTTGTACTTAGTTTTGTCTTATTTAAAGTATTATATTTAGTTACCAATGAAGAAGCTGTATAATTAACATATAATTGCTATATGTCCAGTAGGTACATCTTCGTCCAGTATTTACGGTACAAGACCACATGTTCTGGACCATACAATAAGCACATATAAAACTTGCGGTCAATTGGAAATATCGATATTGTTGATATTGATCGTGGCAAGCGGAAATCAATCGCGGAATCAGTTACTTACACAAAGCAGTGAGCAGCCGACAGGATCGACCGCTGGTTCAGGATGGTGCCTCCGCAGGATTGCACGTGACCAGCAGATCCCAAGGTAACCAACAGAGCAGCCATTTCAGGCCATTGGCTGATGTCAGTCACCGAACCTCCAACAATCCTTGAACCACGGGAAGCATATGTCGGAAGTTCAGCTGTATGAAAAATATCTCCAAATTAAAAATATACCTAAGAGAATAACATTTTGGTAGGATGTTCCTGTGTAGTTCCACATCTATAGTTAATTTTAATTAGTTCTGATGAAGAGTCTTAGGATAAGTAACCTGGGTGCTTTCCAAATTTTAGAAAGAATTGCGAAGTTTGTGTTTTTCTGCACAGATTAAAGTTACCGTCAAAGTTGACTTTGACTGCCTTTGACTAGTGCATCCCACTTTACATCAATGCCTAATACCATAATGATAAATAATGTTACTATTTTATTAGTTACATTGTAGTTACCAGTTCTCTAATGAGAGATGAACTGATTTCATGATATTCATAATTTTAGAAAGTTAGGTATATATCACATTGTAAAATGTTAAACATGTGCTTTCTTACCCGCAAAAGCGGCTGCAACCAGCCCTAAGAAAATCAGAGTGCGCATGTTATTCTTTCTGTCACTAATGAATAAATATTTATGTTTTTCTGTTTTTATATAATTTATTTTATCAAATAAGCTTATTTTTGAAGATAAACTAAGATATTATGTATCTGCGTTAAAACCCCTCTATGCGTATGGCTAATAATTGAAAAAAATATAAAAAATCATTAAAGACTAGAGAAAATAAACAAGGAAAATTAACTCAGTTTTTTTTAATTCTTATTGTGTATACAATTTTACCATGTTTTTTATGACTTTACAGGCATATAAATAAATATAGTTTATAGGAAATTACTTTATTTATTAAAACATGTTTTACTTTATAAAATATGGGGATTTGAACGAATATTTGATATATTTTCAACACTTCAAAGATTGTTCTCATGTTAGGACTCGTAAGAAAAAATAGAATGTAGACAGATTGGTTTAATAAAACAAAAGATAATTTATTATTAAACTAGCTTTATGCATTAGCTTGAATCCAAGCAGTGTAGCGTGATACGCGAGCGTTGATACCAGGGAAGAAGGGATCGGCGCAGCCGAAACCCCAGGAGCAGACACCGACCACGACTCCGTTGTGGAAGAGGGGACCACCAGAGTCTTGCGTGCACTGGTCGCGACCACCGACGTCCAACCAACCAGAGCATAGCATGTTGTCAGTGATGGTCGCTCCAGCAGATCCATAGCGGTTTCTACAGATATCTTGGTTCACAGACCAGATTTGGACTTCACGTAACTGCTCTGAAGGACTGCCACCCGCCTGTTGTAAAAATCATAAATTTTACATGTTATTTCTATTAGAAGTATACTAATAATAATATTTGTAATTGCGAAAGTTTGGATGTGTGTGAGAATATGTGTATTTTTCAGTCTATATCTACTTGTGGGTTTCGATGAAATTTTAATTGGTACCTAGTGTTACCGAGCAATATAACAAGAAATAGTGCATAGTATACTAATCATAATCATTCCGAAATCCTAATATTATTAGTATTATCCCGAATTGCAGCCATCTTAGTGTGAACTAAGTCATGACATAGATTGTTTTACTTACAGAAGTTAATCCCCATCCAGTAGCCCAGACGACTTGATTATCACCCAAGTTATAGTTAGCACCAGCGATCCTTCCCGCGCGGATATTGTTGCCATAGGAGATGGTTCCAGCGACACGTAAAATGGCTATGTCGTTGTCATTGGTGAGAGGGCTGTACTGTGGATGATTAATTATCTGCTGGGTGGTGAACACAACTCCTCCGCTGTTGGCATTGGTGGAACCCAATCGCACTTGCCATCTCTCTGGAGCGAGGCCACTGAAAATATTGGACACCGTAAACGCGAGTTCGATTCGAGTCGATATTTTCAAGTCTTGACAAAACAGACAGTGCTTGTAGGTGAACTATGTTGTTCAACTTTTACCTTTTGTGGCATGAGGCTTAAAAAAAAAAGATGAGACGATGATCGCTGTCTATATAGTAGACTATTCAAATAATTTTCCATGTGATCGAGGTCTTAACATTATTGTTTGTAATAGTATGAAAAAACTTACTTAAATAGCAAAAATAATATGAAAGAAAATTTCCGAATCGATAACATATGACAGAATAAATAAGCGCAAAAAAAAATTTAAAAGCGACCCCCACTTAGCATGGGATAAGGGGCCAAGGGAAAGAAAAATAATTTTAAACAACAAATGCTTCTGCCGGTTCAAAAACCGCTGCATTTGTTAAGTTGATTAGCATTTGCTTCGATTAAAGATACTTACTAAAAACAGTGAGCAGCTGACAAGATAGATCTTTGATTCAGGATAGTACCACCACAAGACTGCGTATGGCCAGTAGTCCCCAAAGAGAACAGCAGTGCAGCCATTTCTGGCCACTGACTGATGTCGGTCACCGAACCTCCTACAATCCTTTGGCCATTGCGAGAAATTGATTCTGGAAGTTCCGCTGAACAAAAATAAAAACTCTTATTTTATCCTATTTTTTCTAAGTTCTAATATAATACTAAATTTATGCTTCATCTACCAAAGAATACATTTCTTGTGAACGGCACACCCTACTCGGGAAAATAACATTATCAGTTTTGAAAAAATGCTCCCATAATTCTAATCTTTTACTGTAGCATTCTGGAATGCCGTTATTAAGACCTGAATGGCTATTTTATGGAAAGCTATGGTGTCTTACCAGTTTTAGTACTGTCCTTCATACATAACTCGCATAGATTATAATCTAAGATAACTCGATAATTACCATTACATTCTAATCTTATTTATCTATTGAACTCTGAATATTATTCTTTAATTCACTATATTTCTATGAAAGATAATGTTCTTACCCGCGAAAGTGGCTGCCACCAGAACTATGCAATATACAATCAGCGTTTGCATGTTTGTTTGGCCTATTCTTTCCACTGATGTAATATTTACATTATTGTTGGGCTTATATACTTAATTGCTAATTTTATCATAGAGATTAACTGATATTATGGCTTACTATTGAAATCCATGTATTTATTAAAAAAAAACGGATTTCATAGTTTTTTTCAACACGTTTCTGTTGTCACCCGTAAAGACAGCGGAGGCCAACATCAAGACAGATTTAGATTAGGCTAGGTACCGCATGTATAGTATGAAAACATCAAGACAATCAACGAAACAAAAAATAATTACATTAGCCCTGTGTTTTTTCTATAATTAATTGGTAATTTAATTAAAGTAATAAACGAGCTTTCTGATATTATATTCAGAAGCAAAGGTGCAGACAAATTGTTAAACGGTTTTCCAATATCGGGCAAAATTTATAACTAGACGATTTTTAGTAACACCGTCTTTAACTAGATGAAATTGATAAATTAAAAAGTTACCGATGAATATTGAACTAGTTTTAATAGCTTTATAATAGCGTCTGGCGAAGGTGCGGGTGAAATCTTTTTATGAGCATTAAAACTATCACACGCCTTTTAAAAATATCTATGACGTAAGTAGTATCTCAAGTGTGACTTCTTGCACCAGATAAAAATATGTTTAATGCCAGCAAAGTAACTTTGCAAGCAGTGTTGCTATTCGAGCCACCGGCAACGGTTTCCACAGATAAAAGTTTATTAGTGCTGTTAAAATACTATCACGTACATTGTGATACAATGAATGGCTATGTAGAGGGTGTGGGTGGTACATACATCCCTGTGCCGGTAGAGGAAGGTGAGTTTAATGAACTGTAGTTTAGTTTAGTTTCATATAAAGATTGTATGAAACCAAGATCAATTTTATCTGAGATGGAATTTATGAGTTTTAGAAATCGATATTCTCTTTGTTCCCTCGGGAAGTAAACGTGATTTGTATGTAAGTATGACACATAAAGACACAAGTCAACTAATCAAAATAATCATGATTACAAATACTAAACTCAATTTCAAGAGCACAAAACAAATTCCAAGAGTCTTTATCGCTTCTCCCAATGTGTTTCTTTAGAAATGATTTCGATAAACATCTTGTTTCTAATTGCATTGAACTTCACTATCATTTCTTACTATAATCTAAGTAAACGTAACCTACCTACGTTCTTAGTAAAACACTTATTTTCTCGTTGTCGGCGATTGTCTTTATCTGCTATCATAAAACTATTACAGATAAATTTTAGATTAGCAGACAGATACTTACAGATGTAGCTGAGACCGCATATGATAAGGCAGAGTTGCTGATAAAAGCGTTATTTGTAGTGTGTGGCTCCGCCCTAGAATACGGCCACTCCATATCCACATAACTTAAGTAGATAGACAACCATAGTGTTAATATGATCCCAGACAAGCGAACTGTTGAAATTTACAACAGGGGGTAAATGTTTTCTTGGATCAGCGTTACAGCCCTGAATGCAACTAAGAACATGCTAGGAAAAGAAAAAAATATTGTATCTACACTAATTTATGTAAATATGTATATTTTTAGTCTAAAGTCTACCCTCTTTGGGAATGCTATTATTGCCTTTCCGCTGTTAAGCCTATGCTACATAAATGAACATTTTATAGCCATTTAAGTATATCACCGCAAATTGGCGCTTATAAAAGGATCAAGGCAAGATAAGGTAAACGATCATTTATCTATATATTTATGTTTTGCCACTTTCACATATTTATCTTATAGCCCTTTGTTCGATGCCGATTGCCTATCAGTCACATGCCTGATAACATAACCTAGTTTTTCTTGTATATATTTGGAGATCTGAATGGAAAGCCGCCAGTTATCTGTGTCAATCTCCTTTTGAAGTCAGAAATAGTAAGGAAAATGCGGCTTTTGTCTGGACAGGACAAGGATGGAGGAGCAGCATCGACGTTGTTAAGAGGTTAGATTCGTAGTTGTGAAAAGACGTCGTATGGATAGCTAATTCTATAAATGTACTTGGGGCAAAAATAATTTATTTGTATGTTTGTACATATGTATTAATGTAATATATGTATGTTTGTAACGCGATAACTTTCGAAACATTATTGCGTTCACGAGGTCTGACTAATTGTTAACTAGTCAACTAGTTATTCGCCAGATATACAAACCTTTTAAATGTCATCAAAATCAGACCAACCATGTTTTCTTGTTATGTCACAATGGAACGTATATACCTTTCTTAGGTACCTACCTAAGTAGTTAATATGAATTCCATAGAATGTTGTGTGTAGTTGTTAAAGTATTCGAAACATCTATTTGATTACCTTCCACTCCAATTACTCAAACTCCGAGTACCATCGATAAATTGCAGGTGCTTCTCCTCCTGCCCAGATTATCAAATTCGATCAAGGGAAAGAGCTTTTAATTGAAGAATTTTCTCAAAGGGGATGGGCTAGCAGCCTGTCAGTGCTGGTATTGATAAATGTGGCCTTCGAAATGAATTGTTATCCGGAAAACAATATAATCAATGTTAATATCACAGTAAACCGAAATAGCTAGGAGCGTTAGGAGATACGATCTCTGAAAGGAACACCTCCGGTTGTTTGCTACATTCGGCAAATATTCGGCTAAGCAGTATTATTATACACAAAGTAAATACCATGAGACGAATTCCAGTAACTAAACAATACGTCAGCGCTGATTTTATCTACAGCGTTTTATTAACATATGATATTTAAAATTGCAGTCAAATTTTATAAAATATGTATTGTGAAAGCAATAAATAAATTATGAATTTGCCGCACTCCGTTCTTTCAGCAATCGGTCAATGTCTATGTAGAGCGATAAAGGTATATTTTTGCTATAATGTTTCTCGCTCTATATCTTTATCCTGCTCTGAAAATATAGCAGATCCACAAGCAGAATTCAAAAACTGACTTAAATAAGTAAAAGCCAAGAAACTCCGTCACAATTAGGAGTACAAAGCGTCTAAAATTTATTTATCTTCTAAGAGGGCCCAGCTGAGTTCGCAGAAATTATTGTTGATACTGCCACCGCTTTATGACTGCGTCGAAATCAAGGGAATTCCCGCTCTGTTGGGTAAACCACATTTATACTCTCCTATATTAATACAGGCGTCTCGCAAAAAAAAAAAAAGAAAATTGGGGATTAAGTAGGTTCAAAATACGTTTTTTAATAATTTTGCTTAGGGTAACAAACTAAAGATATTTTATTATTCACTCACATATTACGATATGTAAATCAGAAATTTAATAATTTATGATAACTCAAGGACAATTTTCTTTACCTCTCCTGACCGAAATTCCGCTTCAGAACCATACACCAGGTGGTAGGTGGTGGGACTTTTAAACGGTACTTACCACCAAGTTTAATGACACTAGTGATCTTTCGTGTTGTGAATGTCGCCAAACCGTTCGCCGAAATTTGTCGAATTTAGTTCGGTTATTACATTGCTGGTTTTTTATTATATATAAATAAGAGCTCTTATATAAACTATGCAAATTTTGTATTCGTGTCGGCATCTTCACTTCACAGACAGACTTCGGCGATAGTGTGTAGCCGGTATAAGAGTAAATCAATAACCCAAGAATATATTTGAAAGCAAAGGCTCTATCTATAAAGATTTGATTGACCTAAATCTGTCTAATCTGTCTGTTAAACTGCTAAAGCTGACTTAAATTTACATAATATAATTATCAAGTTTATTCTGTCACTAAAAATAACGACAACGCTCCAGTAACTGTATCTAAGAGGGTTAACGATGGAGTTAACCCTACAGTAAATAAATACAAGTAGCCTGCTGATTGCTATCGCCTTTCCCGAGCTGAGGAATCGCTCCGCTTTGTAGGGTTAAGCGGATAATCTACGGGGTACTCGCTCGTTTTCATATTTCTCTTTTGTTTAATGAGATATGTTAAAGGTCAAACGGGCCGTTCACAGCAACTACTGCATTTAGGTGGTTTTTTTTTTCATATTTTTCTATTATTTTATGATATATGTTTAAGGACATACGATTATTTATTTTCGTTCGTAATTTTGCAGCTAAGCGATAATCTAACAAATAAATATAACGCAAAATAAAATTATTAGACTGGTATTAGAAAATTAAAATATTTTAAGATAACAAATTCGATATATAAAGTACTTATAAAAAGACCCTTTACATGCGTCCACTAGGAACACATTACACGCACGTAAAAGCTTTTTAGAATGCAAAAATAGTATGAAGTTATAATAAGGTTTAGACTTTTTATAGCTCCCTAGCTATCTCCGGTCTCCCTCCTTTCTATAAATAATAAACTATAACCTGGGACACATCGTTAGGTGAACTTGCGCTGAAAAATTTTTTGCCTGCGATTATGTTAAAGTTATTCAGTTGTAAACGTAATAAGGATTCGGTCGGTTATGACTAACTAGTCTTAGAATATTATATATATCCAATAAAAGGAACGGCATATGTACAACGGCCGACTTATCCCGTATTAATTTAAAATATGAGATAATTCAGCCGTTTTACAAATGTCTTTCCTGTAAACATTTTAGAGACGAATTTGCTAAAGCTACTTTATTGTGTTTAAATATCAAGCGTAAATGAGAAGAAAATAATATAAACATAGGTTTTAAATCTAGAGAAAGTATCATAAAGTACGTTATTGATTTTTAACACGGTTCTATCAAAATAATGTATAATGCATCGCCTACGTAAACAACAATATCGATTTCAATCGATTACCAAAACAGCCATATGGAATATTCATGACAATCCCCCAAAAAAGCAATCTGGAGATTACATCCGCGACGAAGGAACAACAAAGGGATTTTCCATGCCAAAATAAGCCAATGTACAGTCAACTGCATAAGCTGCTAAGCGACGGTAATATGTAGTCGTGAATTTGCAATAAATTTGGTTAGGTACGTTGTTGTGGTGTTGGCCGTACACAAATAAACGTCACGACCACCCAATAAAGTATTGATGTTCATTAGATTCCTATCGGTGTGCTCAGATATTAATGACACACGGATGTAGTTAATGACACACGCCTGGGCGTAAACGTTTTTGCCAGGCGTAAACCCATCTTCTAACTCTTTCTCTCATCCCCGCAAGTCCCCAGTCACATTAAATTAAATTAAAAATAAAACGACAGAACTATTTGTATGTTTTAATTACTAAATAACTAATCTATGCAAAAAAAACTCTCATTAAACTTTTAAAACTGTTATTCCAATTTCACAGACACGTACTGCAAAAGGTATCTACATAATTAATCCCACCACATTCATCTTTGTGACTGTCCGTGTTCGGTGCACGGAACATTAGCATTGCACTGACGGATCGAACATAAAAAGCTGCATCCACTAATTAAACCTGTTTGCATTTTTACACGTATTTTCTGCTATAGTCACAGTTGTGTCACGACTTTTAGCATGTAAACAATAAATGGGAGATAAGATATCAATATTTATTTTCTGTATTAGGTATTAACTTTTCTATATTCAAATCTTTTATACTTGCCCTAAATAATAGTTGACTAAGTATAAAATAATGTATAAATGCTTTCACTTAATGGAACACAACAATAAAAAGTCACTTTAATAGATCAATTTCATTTAAAGAAAGAATTCATATTTTTTTGAGAGATGGAAAAAAGTATCTGAATTGACTTTATGGCAACTAACCACCCTATTTTATATTGCAAATTGATTGTTAAATTGTTTCTATTATCTCCCTTATCAGCACGTGCCAATGAACACTAAAAATCGTAACCTACAGATAATAAGAGAAAAATACTAAAACAAATTAAATAAAACATCTACTATTCTATCCGGAAAGCCATAGCCATTTCACGAAAACGGTTTTAAAGATTTAATTAAGCTGCCAAGATCACTCTTCCAAAATAAATCTTCGAAACGCTTGGGACGCAACAATTGAAAGTTAAATAAAACAAATTTAATTAAAATTGAGCACACTGAAAACGTTTACCGGTAGAAAGCATTCGATTCCGCCTGGTTTCTTCTGATGAAATTACATGGAATGCTTTGGATCGTCGCCGGGAACAATTGTTAAATAAAATTAATGGTGGCATCCATCGGTCAGAATTGTAATTTAAATACATTAATACACTGAACATTATAACGTTTCTATGACTATTTACTATTCAATATTAAATAGTTCGCTTTCATTCTATAATACAAAAATAGGTATTCTGTGCTTGACATCGTAGCGATTCGTACCTGGTCTACGAGCTATTGCTACGCAATTTTATACTTGACATTACAAAAGTATCAGGGATTTGCCATGTTTATTTAAAACTTCATAATCTCCTTCCCTCAGGTTTCTGAAGTTCTGATCATAAAAGGTAAAAAAAAAATATGCAACAATTGTACATAATGATTTTGATAATTTGTACTACAAATTAAAATGTGAAACAGAATAAGCAAGAGTTAAAAATATACCATATCATTTTTGTTTAATATAGATTCTATAAGTTATTATTATGACACAAATAATAAGTAAAACTTATTCTACCTTTCGGGTTTATGTGAGTGGCTCGTGCTCGTACCTATTAGTAACATATTAATGTTAATTTGCCATATGTACAACATTTGCTTGACGAATTGACGATATGGTCAACCGATACGGTTATAGCAAACCGACTATAACCCCTTTTACGAGTATGATATGAAAAAGTTGAATCAGATTGAACTATCATAATCAGACACACACGGATGACCATAATCGGGAACGCACACACGCGCCGTGGAGGGTTGCGTGTGACGTCACGGGAGAAAAGGACGGCATACGGCATTATTAAGGCGTTTGACAAGGAGGAAATATAGGGCAAGCACCGACCTACCTTTTCTGATACAGTGGCAGTAGAACCTACCAACGGAGCTTGGTAATAAGATCGTTGCCTACTGGGAACAAATGGCCCACAAATTATAGATAGGGCTTATATTTTCGCGTGACGCTGGTCGTTAGATATGATATTCAGAAGTCTGTCGCGTAAAAGTGTATAAATATTTATATAAGCTATGCTATGACATATTTAGTTTTATGATAAATGTTGTTTATTTGCGCAATTACAACGTAGTATAAAACAAAGTCGCTTTCAGTTGTCTGTCTGTCACTATGTATACTTAGATATTAAAAACCGCACAACGGATTTTAATGTGAGTTTTTTATACAGTGATTCAAAAGGAAGGTTTAGTTGTGTTTTATTTATTATGATTTTACCCGAGCGAAGCCGAGTCGTGTCGCTAGTTTATATAAAGTGATCGATAAAAAAATAATCAATCAAAGAGATATAATGAAAATAACTATTTATTTACAAATTACATATTGGTCACATAACCACTCAGCATATTGTCACCGAGGTCACGGTTTTAGGTAACCATGTCGCTCGTCTGCCACAAATCAATCAAAATTCAAAACTGATTTTGAAAACCTGAAAAAATACCTACAGATAATTAATAATCAATAGATAACTGTCTTTACAGTTTCATTGATTCAAAGAACTTTTAAAGATTTGAGATAAGATTGTTTTAAAATTCAAAAGTAATATTTAAAAAGATGATAAAACAAGATAAATGTGACATACGGATGAATGGATTTATAATTACTCTACTTCGAATTACAATTTGAAAATTGTATGAAGGGATATATTTATGTACCTATGTGATGTTGATATTAATATAATGAATATAATTTACTAGTTACTCTATCCCAATTCTTATTAATCAGAATCATACGTATAATACAATCCGAATGTTTATGAGGTGTAATACTTTACAAAGAACCCGCTCCAATTATTATTAATTAAAATCCGCACAGTTAATGCGCTCGTAGGAAGCTGATAAGAATAGAATTTTAGTAGTGTTCATGATAAATAGGTGCTTAGAGAGAAACATCGAAATGTAGCGCGAAATCAAGTGTAAACATCAGAATAGTAAGCATGATTGTCTGCGACGCGAGCGAAGATCCGCCGCGCCGCATTGAATCAACTTTACGAAGCGTTGCAGGCGTGCTTCTTAAAGACATTTCGCTTGTTTACTGATATCTCAGCTCTATTTACATGGCTACTTCTTGTTTCTTTTAGGAAAAGTTGATAACAATGTTTGAAGATATTTTTACGTTTATCAGTTAATAGCTGTGCGTGAGGGAGATTCCTGTTAGCCTATTAATTACCTTCTTAATGTTTATTTTAAATATGAGTGCACTATGTGGCAATAAAACTTTTTTTTTTAAATATGAATATCAGTTTTCACCCGCGATTACGCCCACGTAATACAAAATTAGATACCTACCTTTTTAACTAATCAAGCGTAACGCTACAAGTACATTCGATATGAAGTCTCCCCAAAGAGACTTCATGCACGACCTGAATAC
The DNA here is from genome assembly GCF_027563975.2 of Plodia interpunctella. Lineage (NCBI taxonomy): Eukaryota > Metazoa > Arthropoda > Insecta > Lepidoptera > Pyralidae > Plodia > Plodia interpunctella. Next base: position 3,225,186 of record NC_071295.1, read on the forward strand.
CACACCGTTAACCTTTCACATAAATTCTAACTAGATGAAGGATAGATTAGACACCAGTGGGAATAATCTTCTGCCATTCTCTCGAAGCTTAACCAACTTAGGGTTCCTTTAGAATCTCATACTTTGTTGTTTTTAAGTGTGGAACGCTCTTTCACTTTGTTTGGCAACCAAACCTCACTGCCGACTCTGGAAATAAAGTTATCATTTGATTATATTTATTAATATTGATTATTTAATAATCTAAAAGCTGAAGCGTGTGTTGTACATATTAATGCATTTGTATTTATAAAAATGAAGTTCCTTTTTCAAACAGAGTTGCTCGCTATATTCAAAAGTCATGAATTTAAACTACGTAAAGTCGTTCAGCGTAAACCAACCCGATTATCACGATTTAAAATGTGATGAGTTTGTTCTTTGTAGCTCCTGGAACGGGTTGAATAATTATTTCTCGAGAAAGACTGTCTTTATCCATAATTTCGAAATTACTACAATAGTGAAGTTGCATCACTGCGGAGAATAACTTATATTTCATAAGACTGTTATCTTGACGAGATGTTTATTCTTATCGCTTTACATTTTACTATTATAGATAAATCCGCATATCGGTAGTTCTGCAATACCCGTGTAGGAGGACTCTGAACCTTATTGACTTTTATCACAACACTTTATTTTAACTCGTGACTGAAAATAATTTATCTGTTCTCTTACGATGCATCCAACGTAAAATTATCGCATCTAACCATTTGCAATTATTTTGTTTTTGGCATAGTAAAAAGCATAGTACATTATCGCATCGAATTATTTATTTATATATCAAACTTACATCTACATTTACAGGATAAGCCTAATACTTATGGCTGTCCGCTGTCTGTCTGTCCCTATGTACGCTTGGGTCTTTAAAACTACGCAACGGATTTTCATGCAGATTTTCCTAACAGATAGAGTGATTCAAGAGGAAAGTTTATTATGTATGTCGCAGAAAGGGTGAGAGCGTTACATTGTCAAGGTAGCTCGTCGTTTATTTTTGGTTTTATAAACACCAATAAATTATAGTCAGGTCCAGTCTTTGATTTAATTACAATAAAAATAACGTAAAGTAAATAATAAAATCGGACAAATGGTAAATCAACACGAATTACATCTAATTCGTTTATCGAGTGCGAAATTTTAATGACAGTTTGACAGTGACAGCCATTCATAAGTTCTTCTTTTTTATAATTTACCCAGCCAGCATAGTTTCGTCCTGACAATAATTAATAATACTGATAAAAAATTATACATAAATTTATATTTAAAAAATGGTAAGCCCTTCTGGCATAATAGGGACCAACACTGTTTGAATGAGTTTCTTTCAGCATTTCTTCTCAGCAGTGGTCGTTCCGAAATGCTAGTAGTTTGTAGCTTTGGTAAACATCATTTAATTTAGAATATGACGTGAAAAAGTGCTTGTGAAGGTCTAATTTCTGAATAAATGATTTGATTTTGATTTTGATTTTGATTTCATCATTTTACCCATCTCCGACATCTCGGCGAAGCCAAAGCGGTTGTCAGTAAAATTATAAAAATAACAATTATGGAATTGTTCCATTCCAAAAGTGGGATAAATAACAGATTTTTTTTCAGTATTTTTTTAAGTATCATATTTTCATTTCCAAACGTGCAAGCTCCGTTTATAAATTGAGGCGCGCGTAATTCCAAATAGGCCGTAATTCAGCCGTGTCAGCTCGCCCTCGACGTCCATATTAAAACATTGTTGCCGTGTTTACTACATGGTATATGGTGTAAAACATATAAAAATTTACATTATGAACTAGATTAAATTTCACTTAAATTTCATCCAACAGACGGGGTAAATCACAATGGGAAATTTAATGAGAATATTTGCAAGAAAATTCCTCTTGATATTGATAAAAGTCTGCCTTTAGTAATAAAACTACTTGTACAGGGTATGTGTATTCCAAAATTCTTGTCTTTTTCCATTTGGTACGAAGAATTGTCAAAATCTCAGGCTCCATTTGTGGTGCAGTAAAAGCTTGTGTAATCATCTATAGACAGCCATTCGTTAGTGATATTATATCCTTTACAACCATTTTATAGAGCTACTTAATGCGTATCAGTAAATTTTAACGCCGTATATATTTTACGGGCTTTCTTGTCATTTTACGATTGTGATAGCCAGGATATGAAGACATTATATAAGAACAATCGCAGATTCTTAATTATTATATACTTACCTATTATGTTGTATACCTATATGTAAATTATAATAGCCTATAAACCTATTTATTTAATGTAGTATATAATTTACAAGATACTAGCTGCGCCCCGGGGCTTCACTCTCATGGGAATTATGAGATAAGTACTCTATGTATTATTCCAAGTTATATTCTACCCGTGTACCAAATTTCATAACAATTGGTCCAGTACATTTAACTTAAAAGAGTAACAAACATACATATCATAAACTTTCGCATTTATAATAATTATATTAGTAGGTTATCTACGTACAGTTCATAAAGGCTAGCTACTTTATTTTATTAAAATTTTAGCCCTAACGGATATTTATATCCTTTAGGGACTAGGTAATAAATCTACATGTTTTATTTCGAGGGACGCCTTATTTTCTTAGCCCTAATTGAATTTGTACAATTACCCAACCAGCTTTTCCACGACGAAATTAAGTCGACCAAAGGGACCCAAGGGCCGGACGGAATAAATGGGTTTTCTTATACATTCAAATTGTAAATTGTCCATTATCGTTACAATTTTGCTCACAAAGGTCATGAAATTTGAACAGTGAAAATGTGGATATCCGAGACGGATAATGGGCCATTAAAGCGTTATGCTATCCGTTTCTACATTTTCAACTTATTCGAGATCCTCAAAAGATTAATTAAATTCTATGGCGTCAACAAAGTATACGGATATATTTATTTTTACTTTTTTCTTCGCATAATAAATACAAAGTTTAAAAAGGAGTTCAACTCTGGTTAAACTTTTTATAGATAATTAAAAAGTCTGGAAGAATTTAACAATTAAACGCTTCCTTTTCAGAAAACAGTAAATTTCATTAATTTTGTTGTGCATTAAAAATAGAAGTTAAATAATGTTTATTTTTCTTTACAGGTAAAACTTTAAACAGTCACTATGCAGTAAGTATAAAAAAATAGACAATTTACACAATTTATAAATGTCATGATTTATTAATGACATTTATAAATTTATTAAAACAGAAGTAATATGTATTTATTTATTTAAGTAATGTTACTTAGAACTATCATTACAGGTAACTATTTAAATTATTAAATATAAATTAATTATTATTTAACAGGAAAAGCCCATACATATTTTGGGTAACATTATAATTTATATTTTAACAGTAAATCTATGAGGAGGCTACAACTTATTATATGTGAAAAAAACATAAGTACCTATGTACATTTTTCCAAGTGGTTGTTTTACATATTACATACACTTCGCAGTATGAAGGTTATAAATTTGTTAATATGTATTCATGTAGATAAAGGTCTACTAGTCTATCCATATCCGATGAATGAATTTCTAAAAATATTTGGCAACATTAAAAAAACATCCAAATTCATTAGACCTTATATTAATACTTTATTAGATACTAGTTAAGTTTAGTTTACATTTTCAAAATCAACCTTTTTCATAGCCCTTTCAATCGATATGACACTAAATATATTTTGCGCAAATTTATAACTATACTACAAAGTGAAACTTTTAATATAAATACTACTTTAAAGTTTACCACTTTAGATTTGGATTTCGATTCAACTGGTAGCGATGCAACACTGAGCGCTAAGCGGAGCTGAAAGTGTGTTGATATTAATTTTCTGTTAACGAGGGTTCCAGCCGGCTCGGTCGCCGGGTATGTTAAACAAATGTTTATGTACTTCTGACATCGCTTGCTAAATTAATTTAGAACACAGGAGGAAGTCACACACCTACCTATACTGTACTAGCACACATAGGATATGTTCGTGTCGTGGCTTTTAGAAGTCGAGTAAACAGTGAACTTTGCCGTTGTATTTGTACTTCCTGTGTACTCCGAAAAGCAAATTACTAGTTATTGAAATTAATTCTGAAACTCATTAAATTAATTTCATATCAGAGTTATATTCTGGGCGCGTTGCAGATAGATACACAGATACTTAGGGATTAAAATTCCATTAATGTTAATTGTCGATATCTAGAAATATATTTTATGATTACGTATCAATTAAGTCCCTCGTTTTAGAATATATTACTCCACCATACTGAACTTTATATGTCCTGTGACCTGCATCTACTTATAGTACACAATTCGTAATAATAATTTAATACTATTTCAAATTCTATTCTACCTTTGAATTATTGAGTAACACATCAAAACCAACCCATTTAAAACAGTTGTAAGAACTAAAATTCCTTTTGACTACTTCATAGTCTGATTTCGTAGCTAGCTATAATATTGTATAAAAAATCCTGTATCGAAGCAGACTACTTGCCAGGAGTAAAACAATCCCATTTGGTAGCTAGCTTCAAATTGAGGCTGTGAAAATGCATGCTACGCTTATGGAAACCAGACGTCACGTATATGGAAAGCTCTGGTGCGAAGTTAGTACAAATTATAAGATGACGATAATAACCTTAATAACTAGATAAAACATATTTCGGTGTTGGAAATTCGCAACTGTCTAATGATACCCTCATTGTCTCCAGACTGAACAAAGGCTGGCCTTGCCCCGAATCCTTGCTTACCCATTATCTTGCTAACAATAACAATGACACAAAGGAGTTATTTTTTCAACAGTTTCCCTGTTTAGTCTATCGAATGTTTGTGTTATACTGTAGAAATTTGGTTTATGAGGCATATGAAGTAACATAAAATCGATTTAACTAATTTGTCGTAAAAGCGAAATAAACTGACTATAGTCAGTTTAAAACTCAGTTTATTTCGCTTTGGTTTGGTTTGGATTGTTCGTATACGCACTTTATTAAGTGCTTGATGTAGTGCAGTCCATCTCAATGTCGAATAAATTCATGTTTCTTCTTCGATTATTTTTTGCTAGTAGAAGTAACTATTCACGCAAGAGTAACTGAAGACCAAAGTCACTTCACATATTCCACTTCCAAATATTAACCACAGCTTTCATAAAATAAATCTAAAATGTATCTAAAACAAGCTAACAAGCCATTTATGGTCGTTCGCGTAAATTTCTTGGCATGCTTTAAAGGCCGTGTTGTCAGTACTCACTGACTGAAACGAAATTTCGCAAATAAACTAGGCAAAGCCTAGTATACGCAAGTTATTTCAATAGAGAACACGTTTTAAATATGTTGTTTTACATACTGAGGTACGGAATCCTAAAGAATGTGTGTTATATTCTCAGTTCTCCGTTATATCCACCCCAAACTCCTTAAAATCCGGTCATATTACATGATAGGTCTTTTATTCTGATTATGTACCTTTCTAGACACAAAAGTCATATATACATTTAAAATACTTATTAGTACATGACAATGTATAATTATACTTATTTGTAGATATTCTACTAATGTTTCTTGTCTATGGTTGGGTTTCAGACCCTCTGCATATTATATGACACCTCGTTTACTCTGAATATTTGAAGCTGCAATTTACGAATTTCCAGTAGGAATGTATTAAAGTATGAACTTTATGTTTCAAGGATATGTAGATAATATAAATATAATGTTAAACATAAACCGACGATCATATAAAACAAGAAATCGTATAGGTATTGTATTTTAATTTATTGCTAAGTTAAAATAAACAATAACCTCTGAATAGAGCACGGATTTATTTTTATCGTTCTCGTCCAGAAATGGGTTTACCTACGCGCGTAGGTAAACCTTTTACGTCCGAGCGTAAACCGGCCGTAAAATTTTTGTCGGTTCTTTTTTTTTTAATAAAGCTGATCAAGTGCGAAAAATAACGCAGATATAGGTAGGTTTTTACTACCGTATAAATGAAATAAGATCATAATCTTTTTTCTTATCTACATCGATGGTGTAAGACTAGGTATTGTCTTTTGCTCGTTAAAGATACTGGTAGTAATATCAAATACATATGTGCTATCTTCATGATTTTTTCATGTGATTCACGAAAGAAATAGTAAATAAAAAATCGTCAAACAATATTCATAACATTTTTCAATGACAAATTACGATAATCGGTAGAAAAAAAAAAATGTTCCTAATTTGGATCTACAAAAAAAATTGTGAATATGTCTATCACATTACAGTTTTCTAAAAGACAGCGAATCTGATGTCGGACGGATAGACATGACAAAACTTTATGGGTTCCCTGTTTTCTTAAAAAAGGGTTTAATTAACTAGCAACTCTTATCTCTGAAGGGACTTCGGTAAGATAAGAACTTATTTAGTGAATCGCACACAGATAGTTTTTCTTTTAATTAAACCAAACCACTTAGAACCCAAACCGATGAATGACAATAAAGAACAAAAGATTATGGAAAGTCAAATCGTTTAGTTATAATTTACATTAGATCACATGACATCACATTTTCGCACCTAATTCATTCTAAAATTATAAAGAGAAAAGATTTGAATTTTTGTTTTTTGTGTGTTTGTAATTAATAATCTCAAAAACCACAGGACCGATTTTGATAAAATTTCGCAAAGAAATAAGCGAAACATGTGTTATAGGCTATGGCACGAGTGACATAGGCTTCTTGTTTTATCATGGCTTTACCCGAAGAAGCCGGGACGGTCCGCTAGTTTATGTTTCATAAACCTACAAAGTACCTACTGGCATTACGGAACGACTACTTAATCTATCGTGTCAGAGGAAATACCAGATAGATACAGATTTGTAAGATTAATACATAAACACCTGATAACATCGATCAATAAGGTGTGATTAAATTAAACTATCATATTGATAAACCTTTACGACATTCTTTATGGGATCGAGTTATTATTTTAATTTATGTTTTCAATACAGATATTGTTCATTGTTCCATGATTAATGTTATGAAATTATTATAGTTCTTTTTATCTACTAGAAATTTCTTGCAAAAACATTGAAATGGCTATTTCAATATCGATTCGGAAAAGGCAAAGCTGTGTCTATAAAATTTAAGTAAGCACAATACAACCGAAAACAGGATTTGGGAAGTGATACCTTCATGGGGTAAATCGACCATTGTATATTTACCATCTTGTTGTAGGTATATATACTTTAAATATGTGTTCTTTATACGTAAACATATAAAAAAACAATCAAAAATATAGGTGAGGTAAAACTGACTCGTTATTTGTAAATCAAATGAAAATCAGTGCTAAGCGATTGCCCCGGGATACCGCGCCTATTTTGAGCGAAATAAGGCGGCTACATGTCGTTACGAAAATCATTTTCTCGTCTGGTAACATCGTCCGCCGTGAAATTAGAGATCCGCCGAGATTTCGTGTATTTTAATACACGAAACTGGTAACTCAAAGCTATATGACAAACTAATATTATATTCTAACCCTCGGTTGGGCTTGGTTAGACAGATTCGGCCTAAGCCTAAAAGTTTATATCATGCTTCAATTTCCATAGTAACAAAACACAATCGTAGGTATTGTTTACAAATATATTTTTTAATCCATAATTATATTATTATAGTATATACATATATAGAATATTTTTTTATTCACTGCACAAAATTTCACAATAAGCTAATATGGATTACAACAACTTCTAAATGAAATACTTTAAAAAAAGGAACGAAACTTTATACTAAGTCCGATCAGCTGACCTATTTGTATGTAATCAAATAAAATGTTATCAAAAATCGATTTCCTTGGATATCGATTCAGTCATCTAAATTTTTCGCCGGCCTAGAGCCAGCCAGCTACACTCAAGTGGCAAAAGATACTGGCAAAAAAAAAAAATCATAAATGTAATGTGTCATCCATACCTGTGAAGATACCTTTGAGCTAAGTCGTTAGCTTATCGCCTATCAGTTATCTTGGGTGTTTACGATAAAATGTTGGTATAACCCATTATTTATATACCTATTAAAGTCGGTCGAAAATATAAAGGTACAACTAAATAAGGGACTTTTTTTAATAAAAGAAATTGATGATTTTCGATTGTTGTTGTGAATTTTATCCTTTAATTTCGATTGCTGAATAGTTCTTGAATCATACGCAAATTACGAAAATATAATCATTGCTGAATTCGATTATAAAGAGCCATATAAAAAGCAGTTCATTCATTTGAAACACGTGTAACATTTTAATGCTCCACATATGCATCGAGAGTAAAACAAAGCATATGTACAGATCCATGTACATAACATTTTCGTATATTGTCTCGTAATATCGCCAAGTTACACGCCAATGTCGCACGAGCCAGTGAACAAAGTAAAATGTCATCTTTGTTCGAACATATTTGTTAGAATATATTTTCTATTCCGTAAGAGTTAAGTAGCTTCCGCTTACAACTTCTTGCTATGGATACGATTACGCAACTTAGGTACTAGGTACTTTAGGCGACCTCTATGGCTTAATAATCATCAAGCCAGACAGCTACATGGGATGTCTCGGGTTCGATCCCGACGGAGAGCGCCGCAAGGAACCAGTGAGTCCGCGATCTTAATATCCCATACTAAATGTCTCCAACTTATTTTCGAGCTTATACGAGTATAATTTGTATGACTTGTCTCTATAAACTTATTTATAAGATAGTGTAAAAATATATTTATTCTACCGACTAAACCGCCTGAAATTCTTTAGTGGTAGGAATTTATTTCAGGAAACTTTATTACCTATACCGGATTTCATTTTCCAATAAAACATTGAACATTAAGGATTCATAAATTTATTACACAAGTATATGTACACTTACCTATAAGGACAAAAATAAAAAATATAAATGCTCTTTTTTCCGCCCTCGTAGGAATTTCGAGACGTCCTCTCTAAATACTCCCTTAGGAATGTACTTACCACATTTTTCTACATCCAGTAGTAGTTTTGGCTGTCTGTCAGTCAGCTGAATAATATAGGTATATTAATGAATTATTTAATACACAAATATGGTAAACAAGCAAAACTGTTTACTTCTTTACTAATATATGCCACAATGCGTCATATTTAGATTTAATGTGACTATCTATAATATTATCTGCTTCCTCCGTTTAATACTTACCGATTCTTATGAAATGTGACATTATTACTGCTGTCATAAATCCAAGCTCCTCAATAAAAACAACTTGGGGATTTTTAATCTTCAGCCTTATCTTTATATTTAGACCACACAATTTTTTTCTAAGGGCATATGATTACTGATTACTCATATGATTGTGGGCTGTATAATAAACGTGTGTTTTTAGGGTTCCACCTAAAAACACACGGGTCATTCACGAATAAACAACTAAATTAGTTTCGGACCCTCTAGGATTTTTGTCTTAAATTGTAATTTCTATTTTTACATTGGTTTAATCAAATTAGCACAATATATAACTTTGTTATATGATAACTTTGTTAATAATTAGGTAGACACTATTTAAACCCAAATCAATCAAAATTAGTAAATTTTCCGCAACGCAGATCCATCGCTCCATTTATAGCTATATGAAAGTTATTAACCATACGTAACTAAATTATTGGCACTAATTTAGTTTTCATAACAATTACGTAATGATTTTCAGCAATCTTCACTGTTTAACTAGCCAGAGCCAAATCGCTACGCTCATTTACTAATGTTAAATTCATCAGTCCGTAATAAAAAATTGAGTAGAAGGAGACCAAGAGAATTTGAATAGTTTTTTAATACTCGTTAAATTTCAATGCGGTGTATAATGACCACTTTGTAAAATTTCGGAAACATCCTAAATATGAATTTAAAAAGTGAATTCTAACCTTTGATTGTATGGGATTAAAAAGGACTTACTTTTTGATACGAACCTAAAGATTCTTATGTTTTCAGTGACAAACTTATTTATATCTAGCAAATTTTCGAAGACCTCTCATAAAAATAAAAATTGTATGGAAAATATTTATTTAAGTTAATACTTTCATCCTAAAAATCGAACTACTCAGGTATCCTATTTGATATCCAATTAAAAACCGAAAATAGAATAAATACCATATTCCAAAATTGCTACAGAAGCAAATGCCTGGAACACAGTTAGTGTCCGATGATTGTAAATCTGTCAATATTAATTTACACATTGAACATATTTGACGTGTAATTTCGATGGTCCAAACTACACGAACGGTCACATAGAATATTCATGAGCAAAATTGGAATATAACCAGTGCTTCAGTTGTCTAAGTGTGGATAGTAATTACATACGCCGTTTGTCCCATGAATATACATCATGTTGATGGCGCTATGACAGCACTTTAATTAGAAAAGGGTACTGACGTCTCCTGTCGGCCGTGTTTGGCCTGGAATATTATCTTGGTAGGTGCGATCTTGGGACAACATTTTGTTTATAGGCTATTTTCAAGACCTATACTGTATTTTTCCAGTCTATTTCCAAAAAGTTCATATGTTGAATTTGAGCCGGCCTTTTTGGGAAGAAGACTATTACGGACATCGTACAGAGTACAAAAACGTTCCTAAAAAGCTACATAAATCTTGACTACAAAACGGGCTATTGTGTTCTTATATAACTTTGGTGCGTCACATATACGAGTATAATGTGTGTCCACAAATCACACTGACGCTAATGTCAGTAATATCTCTGCTCCTCCTTCAAAGTTGTGCGATAATCTTTTGTATGCCCAGGGCCTGGAATATGGCGTCGATTATCCTCATATTTCAGAATAACTCAGCCCTGCTCAGGTCTAATCAAACTTGATCGATTTTGTCTAGGTCTCTGAGATTTATCGCAAACACTTCTCCTATCTTACAATCTACATAATCACTTTCTCATGCTTTCTCATTTTAATGATATTAAAGTAACGTGTTGTTGTGTTGTGTGTTGACTTCTTATCCTGGCGCGGACTTTAGGTGATTTTTATGTGTTAAAAAGAGTGAGTTTTTGCAATGGCTCATGATGAAGTAGTTGAGAAGCTTTTACCCATGGACCCACCACTATGACTGGTGGGACGACTGACCCAACGGAGGACCTGTGGAACGTTATTGGTCAATTTGCCTTGACTGAACGGATACGTCTATGACTAATGATCTTTTTTATCAATTTCTATCTTATCGTTTATTAATTAGCGTGTTTTACAGTCATAAATATTAAATTTTGGAAAGTACAGCAATATATCCTATATTGAATCATTGACATTTCTTCTTTTGCCACATAATTTATGAGTAAACATAATATGAGTATTTCGCTAATGTAGAAATTTACGACATCATTATGTCTAACACAGCAACTATACTCAATGACACATTTTTTGAGCACACCTGAAAAGAATTTGTCCATGGTCCATAACATAATTTCGTAACGTTAATTTGAAACTTTAGAGTCTACAGTTTTAACCAAAAAGCTAATAAAGACTTCTATGCAAAAGCGATAAACGAAATGAATAGCAGAAACTATATTAATTTGTTTCGTTATAACGACTAATTGTCTTCTGAAAACGTATAGTTTTTACAGCGTATTCCTTTATAATTACCATTCCATTATGACCTAAGCTACCCTCACCTTACTATTATTATAAAGAGGGACCCCCAGATAGGGCTTTTATTGTCTTCCTGAGCCATTTTGATAAATGAGAATTATTCGGTTTGTAGCTACTTAAATGTCTGTTTTTACGACCGCAATTCCCATTAAGTTACCAAGTACTAATTTCGGAACATTGCCAATTTTAGTACATCTTCTCTGTGGAAATCCTCAATAAATGTTATACATAACAACACTTTCTTAATCCATTCAATAACTTATGAATAACAAGAGTTCAATGGAAAACCATGTACAGTCAACCATCGACCTGATACTTACCCAAATTCATAGCAAATCCGTCGTTAGTGATCAAGTTTGATGTGTTGTTGATGGTACATATTTCTTAGCTAAAAAGTAAATTTTAATATTTTCAGCCTTTAGGGAATGAAGCTAAATTAAATTAGGAGCAATTGTAAGAGTATTTTCGTAAAAGGTGTCGTAAATAATGATGTTACTTGTCTGTCCAGAGCCTTGAGTTGATTACGAAAGAAAAGAGATTTTGGAAAATTATATTAACATAGAAAGCAATACCTTATCTATCCCTAAAGAAGGCATATGACCCAGTAGTGGGAAAGTTTAAATGTCTGTTGATGATGATGATAATTATGAGAAGGCAAACGAGAATACAAGTCGCCAAATGGTAAGCAAACACCGCAGTGTAAGGACTACAACAACCCAATAAAGGACATAACTCAGGCGTTGTTCCTGATTTTAAAAAATCGATTTAGGATTTTCCAAAGTCGCGTGTACTCGTGACATTTATGCAAAAATGAACGACATTGTGCAAAACTTGACACACCGGGTCCTATCTATATTTTGATGCATGAGAAAGATCAACAAAATATATGAGAACTCATAAACGACATTTGTTTAAGTAGTTGTAGGTAATAAAACTTGAAGCTAACTTTTAAAACACACGTGGAAAATTAAATTCGGCAGGTTATCAGGATTCATGCCCTAGGCTGTAATTACCCATGGCGCATGACGCTGCGAAAATAAATTAAAAATAAAAGGAATCCTTTATTCGGCCGAATACGTGCAAGCGTCCGTTGGTGAGCCGTGATTTCAGCCAAGGTTAGGGTTACCAAGTCTATACTGATAGCTAGGATTCGTTTTCAAAATTATAATAAATACAATTTTTCTAAGAGATTTGCCGATACATGGTTAGGTCGGTAAGAATAGCATAATTAAATAAACACAAGGCGATCATCACAAAATGCAAATATATTTTTTTAAATATCAAATGACTTTTACCTTTTCTGTCATTGAGAAACTTTCACGTGTGAGAGAAATCGGCTGTTTAACCAAGTAAAACCCTTTCCCTATCAGAAAATCCCGAGAATGTGAACACAAATGGTTACACTAATCAAACGGGATTCCTCGCTGGACGCCAAAGCCGCTTTGCCTGTCATTACTCTTGGTCTACATCGCTGCAGAATTTTTTATAAACTTTTTTTATTCAATATATTTTTTAAACCCTTTAACCCTAAGAGTTTTTAAACCCCTACCAAATTTTCAGATTAAGTTTGCGTGCCGAAACTAAGCAATCATTCAAAAAAAAATTTTTTTTTCTGCTATTAAAAGTAACCGATCAACTGATTGGACTTACGGAAAGGAAAGGAAAGGTGAAATTGTATGTTTTGTTGTTTAATTTTTGTTAATGTGTTACGAAATTTTGGCTGGTGTTTGCCAAACGTATACAAAGCCACTTTGTATTTGTATAGACCAATTTTATTTAAAGAGAAGTAGAAGGCAATCCCATGTATTATGATCCCTTTGTATTTTGTATGATCTCCATGTAATGGCGTATCAAGCAATAAATACAAGGGTTCTTCAATCTCGTGGAAGCGCTTTTCCGATTTTTTCCTCCTCCATGAAGTGTTAAAGCCCAGGATCCCCAAGGGTTCTTCAATATTGGCTATAGTATATTTAGCCCAATACGCAAGCAATATGGAAGCGCTTTTCCGATTTTTTTCCTCCTCCATCAAGCGTTAAAGCCCAGGATCCCCAAGGGTTCTTCAATATTGGCTATAGTATATTTAGCCCAATACGCAAGCAATATCTCTTTAGTAAGAACCTCTTCACAATGACATTATATTGTATTTAATTTTACTTTCCTTTATTAATTCTTTCCAGCAGAGTGAAAAAAAGCTCAAAAGTACAAACTTGTTCATTAAGTAAGTCGGAGAATGTAACAGCTTAATACAAGAGCTTCAGTCTGCACTTAGCTTTAACTCACATTAGTACACGCCAGCTAAAACCTAGAACAAAACCACGCATTTTTTCGTTTTTACTTCACGTTCCGACCGAAGCACGTTTTTTCAGTGACGTAATAACCGCAAACATTATTCCGTGCAAAGTTTGACTCCTTTTTATTTGAGATAGATTTATAAGTGTTCAGATGACCGACTAGAATCACAATAAATCGGGTGAGTTAAGTAATATTTTTCGCTATAACGCTCTATAAACAAACTCATGGGAATTATTCGGCCTGATCTCTCTCATGTATGTTTTCCGGTACTTCCTCAGCCATGAAACGCCTGAGCCCAGGGTTCCTGTCGACCATTCTAATTGCAATATATGTAATGTTAAATGTATTACCTACTCTAAAAAAATATTTGTTTCCAATATAATTTAATATTTATTATATTTTTTTTTGGACAACTAGTAACTGATACTATATTTCCATCAACAAATAAATGTATTTATAAAATATTATCATTTATCTGTCGAAGAATCAGCTTCCAATAATTATTAATACGAGGTGAAGCCCTACTTTCTGAAGTTTCCGAGATAACGCATACTTATCCCGCGATACAACGATAAACACATCACATAATCGTTCATCAGGTGTATATAGATAAATGAATAAAGTACAAGTACCTATCCATATGATTTTCTCACCTCCTGGCTATAATTTTTTTTAAAGTATAAGCAATTTGATATGTTTATTTAAATGTTTACCAAAAAAGGAGTAATGTTTTCAGGGTTCATATTACATGAGTCAATCTCCAAAACCATATCACTCTGGCTTAGGTTTCTTTAATCGAATTCAGTTTCAAGAACTTGACGCAGCAGGACGAACTTCTCAAGGCTATCTGGTTTACGACACGCTCTCTGGTCATAGAGAATAAGAGCTCTATGAAGTCCTATAGCAGATAAATACGATCAATTTCAATACGCGAAACTTCGCTGCGTCAACGCTTCGAATGCAACCAAAGACGCATCACAATCGACGATAACGCAGAGACGAAAAAGAGGATACCAAATCCGATATAAACCACCAAGGCGCAGTTAGTGAAAATGCTAAGGAAACTTGTTAATCAGCCAGAGTTTACAAAATGATGACGGGTCGACTTATAAATAATTACTGAGAGCTCGTGAAGTGCACGTTATTAAGTTTGAGAAGCGCTCAGATGCTGGCCAACTTTTACTGGAGCGCCGAGTTTGCAGACCGCTTCAAAATATACTTCTTATTTTCTTCTGGAAAAATCTAGGCCGAAGAAACTTCTTTGGCTTGTCATTCACAAACAACGGCACGTATAATATTAGCTCCAACATAAAATTTCAGCACGTTCGCTATTATTTTATTTACTAAATGAGTGTCAGTCATACATTAAGTCTCTTGAAAACAATACTCATGTAAAAACTTGCTCTCCCGTGGGAACCATATTTATATAGCACAACAATATCAAGAATAAAAATATATTTACGTGTTACAGAGCGTGACAATAGAACAAGCAAAATTCCATGTAAAAGAAAATTACAGACATAATCATGACTGCATCAATTGTACAAGTGATGTGGCTGTCGCCATTCAAACACTATACTCTCATAACAACACATTCAATAAGAATAAAAAGTATTCCATACAATTCAATAACACATAACAGATATTGGCTAACGTTCATGTATCGATACGTAGCCAAAATGGCCCCATTTATAACACTTGAAAATGTTTCCACTAGTTTACACTTGAGTCTTAACAGCTCACATTGGCATCCTTCATTTCACTTACTCTTGCAGCTTGGAAAACAATACATTTTGTAACACGCTACTTCAGGTATCGTTCAGCGCACTAAATCGAATAGCACCGATTCGAATCACGCCTAACAATTCCTTAACGCCTCTTTCCTCACGCCTAAACTGCCTAGACTGACTAGACTGCCTAGACTGGTTCTTTAAGCACCAGTCTTTTATGTTCCATGTGATAATCGAGAAATAGTTACAAAAATTTTAAATAATTGATGCGATTTTTTTTTTCTTCTTTCAAATTCTTGAAAACTAATAGAGAATAAAAATAACTCAAGCAGCAGGAGCCCATTTATTCGTCGAATCATAATACCCAATCAATATTGGCTGATGTCCTAAATTGAACTATGCATTTGGAATCGGTGCCATTCAAATTACTGCACTGAATGGCATACATCGCAACTTCGCTACGAGGGTAAAATGTTAAGATATTATTTTCATTTTATGGCATAATGGAGGTGGAGTTTTCTCCCTTGATATGTGTCGTGTAATTTATCAAGTGTTATGCAAAATGTGCTTATCTCGAGAGAGCATTGTGCTATATATTTAAACGTTCTAATATTGCTGGTCTTTCAGCTAATGAAGCTTTATCTTGGCAGTATAATAGTAGCGAGTAACAAATGAAAATCTGTGTTTTGCTACTGGGTTTGCCACTCTGTGTTGGGGCCTTTTTGTTTAGAACATTTTATGTATTGCTGTTGATGATATGTGAACCTGTGGTTAGATAAATAGTAAGTGTAACTTAAACTTAACTTATATCGCGAGACAGGTTTAATCTAGTGCGAAAGTCACAGGCTAACATGTCAGGTAATTTTGTTATTGTTACTCAATCTTATTTGGTAACTAAAAGGATCTACTTTGTAAATTATTTTACTAAATAAACATTAATAATTTAGGTGCTTCACAATTCTTCACTTTCGCGACCAGCATTGTGATTTGAAGGATTTCAGCAAGGTCACCTTCAAACAAAAATCAGCTTTCGTAAGTACCTTATATCTAAATGTATAGTTTACTGCATTGTCTTATTTCAAACTGAAATATTATCCTCAGTATGTACCGTATAAAAAAAATAACGTAAAATTCTTATCTCTCCAAATTAAGGCATCCATATTAAATAGGTCTGTTTTTTATTAGCGGATAACAAATCATGGTTCTAAGCCCAGGCTTACTCCGTCTCGCCCCGGCCTTAATTACCTGGACGGAAAATGTTAATTCACGCTAGTTTTGCTACCTTTATCCTTACTTCGCTTTAGTTTCGACCGTTGCGGCCTTTGTGACTAAATTAATGTATTTATACTGTGTGTGGGTCAACAAAGAAGATTTTATTTGGAAAACTATTTACTTATATTTAGTGATAGAAACAGAACTATTTTTATAGCTCAGCATACGTAGCATCTCCCTAATGTATAAATAATTCATCGTTATAGAATTTTGAATGTTAGGATAATATTTTTGAGTACTAAGTTTCTCTCAACCTGAATTTACGCATAACGAACCTTCGTTCGACTCACAATACGACCACAGCGCAGCATAATTGACTCGTTCACCTGTCAAAGTGCCTACAAAGGGGCTGATAAGACACGCCAGGCTACGGGAGTCATTGTCCCTCGAGTTGGCATTATTCGACGATAGCGTCCGCACTCCATATACCCTATATACCCGTTTGTTCTCACTATATACCCGCGTCGACAAAATAAGAAAGTCATTGTGATTCCGCGCGAAATCAGGTGCGTGCCAACCGCCTTGACGTGAGGGCACACAAGTTATGCAACTTTAATGCCGCATGTGACATTGATTCGGGAATCATTATTTTATGAAGTATTTTTTAGTTAAAACAAAATCATTTATTGATATTTTGTTTGGAAGCAAGTGGCATTGCCTAGCAGTTTTCTGTGAGTTACATAGATTTTTGTTATTTAAAGGCTTGTACGGCATGGGCGATTAAGCAATAAAGCCAGATTTTATTAGGCTTTGTACGTAATTCTATAAATCTGACAAAGCCTGCCGATGTCTCGCAAAAATAAGAAATTGCTTTATACGATGGAACGTATCGTAAATCAGTACGAGATGAGGGAATTGAAACGTCGGCAGCGTGAGGCAGGGCGTCGGGCGGGCGGCGGCGGTGCGGCGGCGCGGCCGGCGGCCGAGCTGAGCTGCGGGGCGCGTGCGCGGCGCGCGGGGCGCGGCGGGGCGCGGCGCAGCCTCCCAGCTGCTGCACTCCGCCGCCGCCCGCCGCCCGCATCGATCCCGCCCGGGCCGCAGCATCCGGCGAGCCGGGTCTGAACGCGCGCGGCAAACGCGCGCTGCACGCGAAGCCCACGCGTCTCGCACGACGCGCCCGCCGCAGACGCCCACACGCACGCGCCCGTCCTAAGGTCCATATCCCGCATCCGACATCACGTTCACAACAATAACAGTTATTGACAGTGTTGCAGGTTATAATCGTGCCCGCTTACGTAACATTTGAGAATTCGTGCGTACTTATTGACAGGTTATGTGTGTGTGGTTGCCGTAAGACACTCAGGTTATACGCAGGCATGTCGTGGCAAAAAGCCGATAAAATGTCTTTGTCTTTGTCAAGGGCTTAATTAAAAGGACAAGATAAACGCATTGCTTCTTAATAATACAACCAGAAATACAGTGGTTGTCGCTTCCCAAACACACATAGCCTCAATATTACAAAGATCTACGCCAACATCACATTTTTCATCCATTTCATGCGAAAATAGTCTTAATTTTGTTAGCAATAAAGTTGGAATTAAATTGCAGCTTTGTAGAGCGGGCTAAATAGAGCCAAGCAGTTATAAACAGAATCGTCCTCTCTTCGGTAATAAAAACGAAATATGAGATGTGAAATATTTATTCTTGGGAAATTAATTATCAAAGTTCACTCATATCGATATCTCATGTTAATACTTGGTGTGTGTAACTACTTGTACCTAACGAAAGCAGGACTGTGAACAAGCCATTATTTGATGTTATTTTAATTATTACAGAAGTAGCAATAATATTAAAATCATTATCATTATTAATGAATAGAATCCTTTAAATAAATTCCACTACAAAGTGGAACGGAAAAAAGCGCGCACGGAATAAATCTATGGAGATTCAGTTTTCCCGCGAAAAGGCAACCCAATACTTTATAAGGGAAATTCATTTTTTCCTCAATTCTGTAATTTAATTTATAAGTTATTGTAATACTTACCATAAACTCGCATATTATATATATGGCATCCAGTATCATAACTCCATTTTTGGTTAGTAATGTAATAAATGTCTGTAGTTAGCCCAGACAAATAAAGAATAGCAAAATCAACAAATTCATCGATCATTGAAGTCCATTGTTGCACAATGCCTTCTTCCAATCCTTCCTTTGACAATATTATCTTCAAAATTACCTTTGTATATTTTTTAAAAACAGAACTATTGGTAGTTTATGAAATTTATTGATTTATTGTATTGTATACAATAAATTGTACATCATTGCCATACATTTTCATAAAAAAATAACCTTAAAATAAATATTGAATTCTAAATTAGGAAACTCCCGACTCCGAAGTTGCTGTTGCCCACCTCTCGTCTGCTAGAAAAGATCTGATTGTAAAACATTAGTTTTTCTTTTAAATATGTAGCTATGGATAAATAAAAAATAATTTTGACAGATTGAAAGTTTTGGCTAAATTCAAAACTTTGGTCAAATTCGGATTTTTTCTTAGCTCACTTACGATAGACAAAGAAAAAAATTTCATTCTACGTTGAGCGGCTAGCGTATTTTCTAATTCTTACGGAAAACTAATAAGTAGGTATTTTAGTGCCCTAATAGGAACTGAAAAACTACTTTCTATAGCGTAAGTGAGCATTAAGAAAAAATATCGGCAGTGAATTTTTTGTAAAACCTATCAAGTCACGCAAGCGCCGGCAAAAAAAGTTAGAATTAACCACTAAATCAATGAAATATGGAAGATATTCTATATTTCATTGATTTAAGTGTTTAAGCTTGTTAGTTTCGATACGAATACAAGAAACATTGCAAATTAAATACAAGTTTGTACTTGAACAATTTTAGAAATATCCTATACCTATATATTTTGTTTGACTAGTCTTTTTCAAATCTTCCTCGCAACAATAAACTCAATAGACGGTAAGCGCAAAGTTTAGATCGATAACTTTGTAACAAGATAAAAATACTTGGCAAATTTTCGAGACTCCACTATCCGATAAAACAATTTACAAGTTCGCGTCACACTTAAATGACGAAAAACATTTCGTGAGGTGACCTTATTCATTTTACCCAAGAACGTTAATTCTACACCGAGCCATTATGCAAACTCGCTAATTAGAACAACTATTTAATTTAAAATTAGCAAAGTGATTAGCATTGACACCAGGTAGGATCTTCGGCCGGCTAAGTCACGGCGCCGGCGCAGCGTGTAAATTCTACAATTAGCGACTCACGTACTAACTATTACTTATAGAGCCTTCATCAACATAAAACAGGTATTAAGGCACATGAGGACACCGTGTCCGAACTGCGGCTTTTTTCTATACATCCGTATTTATTTTTTGCGGTTATAGTTTTGTGAGTAAAAGTCAATAAAGTGTTGGTTGGCTGTTTGCCAATATTAGTCATAAGTAATCAGTCATCGTTCATTATCCATTAAAATTGTTTTATATGGTCCTTGGGACGGTCGCGTGCGCTCCTAACGAACTTATTTTTATGTATGGCGGGTAGAGGAATGAGAGGCAGCGATTCCGCGTAAACTCGGAGTGTCGAAAGTAACCGCGATGGCTTCCGAAAAAGAGAAAATGGCAGCTGAGACGAAGTCCCCCTCGAACAAGAGCAACTGCACGTCACCAGGGAAAAAAGGTGGGTATATTTAGTTGCCAATACCACGACATTTTGTAGCAACATGTTAATTACCATGTGCAACATGGTGTGTGCTAATGTCCCCCGAGTCACGTGGGCAAATAACAACTGACAGCTGTGATTGAATCTGATCTTGTCTTGTTATGCTCGAGTAATGAATGTAATTGTAATCTACGTCAACGTATTAATTTAATATTGCTACTTGTTTGTTTATCTTGTAAATACTTACTAAATCTGAAAAGTATATACATCAAAAGTCTAACATTGTATAGTATATTGTATATATTGTATTTTATCTCCATAATATTTTTATCTCCAACAAACGATTTAATTGAACGAGAGTAATTATTAATTATTACACTACTAATCTGATTACATTACTAATCAACCAAACCCTTACTTAGCTTTTCTAAACTATTTGGTATTTAATTAATCATTTTCAGTAATAAAATATTGATTTTAATTGCCTTTACAATACTTTTTGATCAGTAAAAAATCGTGCAAATAAAGTTATCTTCTCAAAAACACGTAGATAACATGTCTTATACAACATTTACCGTGCCTTTGAGGTAAATCCTAAGATTTACCAGACGGTGGTAAAAGTCCAAAATGAGCTATGATCACAGAACACTAAGCTTTGTTTTTTGCTGGTAAATCTTAGGATTTACTGTAGTTCGGTCGGTTTTTACAGTAACATATATATAAACCAGAAGCAATATAAATAAACCAGAAGCCTTAACCTTCCTACTTGAGGAACAAGGTGAAGGAATGGCACACGGAAATACATCAGTAAGTTGTCGCTCTATGGTTTCCCGCCTTGTCGAAGCCAGTGAATCCGCTTAAAGGGATTGCTTTATTGTATTCTAACATACACATGACAGAACTATAACACTATTCATTTATTTCGAAATATTATTTTAGAATTTGACATTTAAAAACTATATTCCTTTCTTTTCAATTGTGTTACTCGTAATTGATAACCACGTTGTCAGATTTTATTCAAGTCGCCCAAAGGCATCTGGATGACGTTTACCTACTGCGTCTAGTGGCAAGTAATCGCATACATTCTAGTATTAATTAATACATATTAGTAATTGATAAATATACATGTATTGTATAATTAATACATTATGTATTTTACTCTCCCTACGGAAATCTAAAAGAAACGGAGTTTTGTAGTAGTCCAGTAACAACAAGAACTATTGCTGGACGTTGTACTTAATTTATAAATAAATAATATACGTATATAATATAATGTCACTGGGACTCACTAAAAAAAGGAATACAACGCAAATTTACTACGAAAATTTTTCAAAAGTATTTAAGTAATGTTTTAATAATGACCGCATGATAAAAAACTCATAGTAAAATGTTCCACGAAGAGTGAATTCGTAGTTTGTCTGCATGGTCACGACGAGCTCTTTCATTTCGATAATACTGACTGCAAGTGTCGCCGCGGATTCTCAGCGTATTTTGAATGAGATCTCAGACAATCTGCACAATAGGAAGAATCCATTTCAGAAATGTTATTTACATCACATAGCTATTCATATATACGTAATAATAGTATTAAGTATGTTCTTTAAACACTTACGTCCATATGTATTATGTATTAGATCATAATTGCGAAAGTCTGGGTGTCTGTTTATCTGTCTGTCATGCTTTCACAGCTGAACCGCTGGGCCTTTTTTATTAAATATGTAAATGATTATAGATATAAATATGGATATGACCCATGCCAGACATAAACTACCGCGAGCGATACTGCGGGCAACAGCTAGTATGAAATAAAGTCAATTAGGTTATTACCAGGTGCCAAAATAAATGCAATGCGTTGAGTTTCCAACTAGACTAAGTCATATCATGAAATAAAGCACGAGACAAAAATTTTAATGTAAATCTTTATACTAAGAAAATATACAGAGATTTCTGCGGAACATATGAACTCTGTGCACAATATTGTTATTCTGTATGTATTAAACCTTTCTCATTTTTCCAAAACTTTTAAGATTAGAGTGATGGAAAATATACTGGCATAACTAAAATTGGAAAGATACGTAACATTTTCTTTTCTAGAAACCTTACCATTTCGGTTATATGATACGGACGAACTTCGCAACTCTGTGGAAACTTGTGCTGAAACATACTCAAACTTGTCGTAACCGAATATTTTTATTTATTATTCAGAATAAGATCTTAGAAATTTTAATTCTTAATTTTTAATTAAAATGTCGGCGTTAATTTACAATGGTAGCTGTTTTCATACCTCGTTCGCGAAGATTCGAAACACAACAACAGCGTCTTTTTTATTATATATAGAGCCGAAGCTATTGAAATTACTTGAAATTTCGATGAATAATTTTTTTTCCTGCCGACAGAATGTACCTATAATCGTAGTGAATTGAAACCAGAAATTCAATCCATCTATTGTCCAATTGACCTCATTCCGTATGACCCATAGTTTCATTTCTATTTCCTACTACAATGAATGCCATAAAATGTAATAAAATAAAATGTTATTATTTTATCACTCCAACACTCTGGAGTGCCCTCAGTGCCGTCACTAAAACGGAAAGCCTCCAAAATATGAAAGTTATTCGACATCATGTCACTCGACAGTACTATCAATTGTGAAAACAAAACAGACAAAAAAAATAAAAAACAAAATCTAGTTTTTGATTCGCAACGCGAGTACACTAGCGAGTAGCGAGGTACACTAGCTTTGTTGTATTTTATACTCAAAAAACCTCTTTATTTATAATGTTATATATTTACATGACCGTATTCAGAGGCGAAAGGAACATTATAGGTACTTAAAATAAATTCTTGCAATTATGCTCATTAAATAATGAACCTACATTGTCTTAATTTATTTACGTTGCTACTATTTCAATTAAATATTCGCAATTATTGTACAGTACAAACTTTAATATCTTTTGCATACAGCTATCTCCTATATTAATACCCAAACTTCCATACTTAGCCGTAATAGTTAAAACTTAATTAGAGCTCGGTACCTACGTTCTTGAACAGATATTACAATATTCGAGTAGGACGGTACAACTATACAACCGGTACAATGTATTAAAGTAATTCCTTTGCGTCTCTCGGGCAGCAGTTTCAGTTTCGGATGGCTTTCGGTGCGTGGCCGAGATGAGATGCGGTAACCTTTGTTGGATCTACCCGCGCCGGGAATTTACCCACAATTGGGTTATGTTATGAGAACTGAATGCCAGATGCCAGATATGGAAAACGGGGGAAACGTTTTTAGTTTAGAACTGAGTCTTACATGACATTTCGACTTCATTTATGTTAGCGATATTATTTACAAAACCGATGATCATGATTATCACTCATATTTAGAACTGTGATATCGATTTACTTGATAATAAATCGATATTAAATCGAAAAAAATACTTGGAAATTTGAAAAGTAACTATATATTTTCAGTAATTTGAACCAGTTTGATGAATAGGACGGGAATGCAGAAAGAAAACCTCGCTTTCAGCCTGATCCCAATTGGAATGGAACAAAAAATCAGGTCAACAGAGACACTTCTATTCAGAAAATAATAACGTGTTGCTCACATAGCGGGGTTAGTTTAGGGAAAAGATTTTGAGTGATCTAGCTATATTTGTAAGTCATCATATTCATCTACTGATGAATATGATAACTTACAAATTATATCACGTCTTTACCTCTTACAGGGTAGACAGATCTAAGAGTTATGAAACTCAAAGGTCACGTCTAGCTGTATAGCGAGGTTATTGATGGAATTGAGACTACTTTACAACGTTTATAACGTTGTAAAGCTGGCTTCAACGGGAAAATCTACTTTTGTATTTCTTTTGCAAAGAACATCACATCACATCTATTAGGTTAACACATCGGTTGTCAGTCTGGTTGTCTGTTTATCTGTCTGTCATGCTTTCACAGCTGAACCGCTGGTCCTTTTTTATATTTATATTTTCATTAAATTTTATATTTTTATGAAATATGAAAAAAAAATGAAAAATGAAAAAATTACCACATTCCAATCATTTGAAGCGGTCAATTATTTTTTATTCTCGAAGGAACAACTGATTGGTTGGTCTTTCGTTATACATTTCTGCCCTTCTAACTTTACATGGAAATTCAGCGCATTCTAAATATTACATGGAAATAAAACGAGGAGTTCATAAGTAATCGGACTCACCCAGTTACTCCTTGGCCAATATAGATAATGTCATGAATACTAATAACCGAATTTTATATCTAATCTACTAAAATAACAAGTATCTTTTGCATACAGCTATCTCCTATATTAATACCCAAACTTCCATACTTAGCCGTAATAGTTAAAACTTAATTAGAGCTCGGTACCTACGTTCTTGAACAGATATTACAATATTCGAGTAGGACGGTACAACTATACAACCGGTACAATGTATTAAAGTAATTCCTTTGCGTCTCTCGGGCAGCAGTTTCAGTTTCGGATGGCTTTCGGTGCGTGGCCGAGATGAGATGCGGTAACCTTTGTTGGATCTACCCGCGCCGGGAATTTACCCACAATTGGGTTATGTTATGAGAACTGAATGCCAGATGCCAGATATGGAAAACGGGGGAAACGTTTTTAGTTTAGAACTGAGTCTTACATGACATTTCGACTTCATTTATGTTAGCGATATTATTTACAAAACCGATGATCATGATTATCACTCATATTTAGAACTGTGATATCGATTTACTTGATAATAAATCGATATTAAATCGAAAAAAATACTTGGAAATTTGAAAAGTAACTATATATTTTCAGTAATTTGAACCAGTTTGATGAATAGGACGGGAATGCAGAAAGAAAACCTCGCTTTCAGCCTGATCCCAATTGGAATGGAACAAAAAATCAGGTCAACAGAGACACTTCTATTCAGAAAATAATAACGTGTTGCTCACATAGCGGGGTTAGTTTAGGGAAAAGATTTTGAGTGATCTAGCTATATTTGTAAGTCATCATATTCATCTACTGATGAATATGATAACTTACAAATTATATCACGTCTTTACCTCTTACAGGGTAGACAGATCTAAGAGTTATGAAACTCAAAGGTCACGTCTAGCTGTATAGCGAGGTTATTGATGGAATTGAGACTACTTTACAACGTTTATAACGTTGTAAAGCTGGCTTCAACGGGAAAATCTACTTTTGTATTTCTTTTGCAAAGAACATCACATCACATCTATTAGGTTAACACATCGGTTGTCAGTCTGGTTGTCTGTTTATCTGTCTGTCATGCTTTCACAGCTGAACCGCTGGTCCTTTTTTATATTTATATTTTCATTAAATTTTATATTTTTATGAAATATGAAAAAAAAATGAAAAATGAAAAAATTACCACATTCCAATCATTTGAAGCGGTCAATTATTTTTTATTCTCGAAGGAACAACTGATTGGTTGGTCTTTCGTTATACATTTCTGCCCTTCTAACTTTACATGGAAATTCAGCGCATTCTAAATATTACATGGAAATAAAACGAGGAGTTCATAAGTAATCGGACTCACCCAGTTACTCCTTGGCCAATATAGATAATGTCATGAATACTAATAACCGAATTTTATATCTAATCTACTAAAATAACAAGTATATTTTCTTCCGACTCCGGCTATAGAATAAACAACTTTGTGTGGTCACTGAATCATGCATGACCCTGGCTCAATATAATGAAGTACTTATGTATGAGTATCTAACAACTAAGTCTTACAACAAATATTTATATAATCATAACATGCTCATAAAAAAAAACACTTTTATTTCTTTTAGTACTTTCTTGGAATTCAGTTTTGTTGTTTTCTTTCTATCTTGTCTGGGAGTGAAAGAGAAAGATAGAATGTGCCAGCGACTTCTTCTTACAGAATGTAGATTAGCAACCTCAGATAACCTATCACTAATATAAAATTTCAATTCCACCGATGCGCCCGATATCCATCGGAAAGAAATAAGGATTTGATTATATATACAAGTAAAAAACAAATCATTTATTCAAAAATTTGACCGTCAAAGGCACTTTTCTCGTTAAATTTTATAGTATAAGAGTATACTGTACTGTATTTTATCTATGTCTTTATGTAGAAAAACGTCTTGAAGACATATAAAAAATACAATAGAAAATCTCTGCAACACGATACTCGTGTCACTAAGGTTATTAGTGGTCGTGACGTTGTATTAGCATAATTTATGTAATGGAGCATTTTCAGAATCGCCAGGTGGTTAGTAGAGAGCAGGTTAAATTGCCGGCTGATTGTATGTAAATCGTTTCATTTTCTGAAATCGCTTGCGCAGCCGGTTCAGTTAATAACCTGTATACAAAATGTATTACACTTCCAGAATTAAATTTCTTTCTTTGCTCGTAGAATTTAGCGATAAACGCTGCCAGTGTTTTGAGAACGTTGCCTTCCTGTGGAGCGTTGGAAGATTATTTTTATTTGTAATCTATATTATTGTCATTAAATTTTATGTTTATGAATTTTAAAAAAGGTACTACTTTATATTAAATTTGGTTTATACAGTTGCATTGCATTTTGCAATTATGAGTAAAACTAGTGAATTAATGAATGAAAATGGAAATGAAGGGGACATTTATTTCTGTTTATTCTGAATGAACGAACCGAAAATAACAAGGGTATTGTCAGACATATGCCCCGATGGATGGGCGTCGTTGTTGGATTCCGTTAATAGAGTTTCGTGTGTTACCGAAAATGTGAAAAAAGTGCCTTCATAAAAAATCCAAAATATTTTTATTCAAACTTTACAGATTGCTTTAAAAACTTAAAATCGCCCATTTAGAGAATTCAGAGTGCTATATTTCGCGATGTTACTGAGTACTTTAAATTGTACATTTAGGATGGACAAAACTTTCAAGTCGTTGTGAACTTTTAAATTGAATGAATCTTAGGGCCCTCCGCTCGGAAAACGCCTCTGGACAAAGTTTTTAGTTGTTACTTACGTACATAATAAATAAGTCGATCTTTGTCCAAGTCTTAATGCAAATGAGACTTAAATAAAATTGACTTTCCTGAAACTTGTTTCTTAGACTTATAAAAGTAGATTAGGTGGGAATATCGGCTGTTTCCCGCAACGAAATATATAGGATGTGTTTTTTAAACAAACTAGTCTGGGAGTAAAATTTTGAAAAAATAATCTATATTTTTACTCAGTACTTTACTTGTATAACAAATGTCATTATAATCGTCAGCTGTGTGCGGGTGACAGGTCAGATATTTGCGGTCAGTATGGAAGTATGCCTTTCTTCTAAGTAGTTTCTTAGATGAATTCGTACTATTAACCACAAATCCACCTGTAAATAATTAAAAAAATGCCGCTATAATATAACCGTCGTATAAAGATTTCTACAACTTGACTAGAGCACCCTTTACCGTAAACGCGTAAAAGCTATTCACCTGAGAATCCATTTATGGAACAAACCTTAAAAACTGTGGAAGCCGAATGATAGATGAGCCTAAAATGTCAGACGCAGCAATTTTGCTGACATCTCTAAATAACCGAGCACTCTCGAGGGTATATGCTGTACATTATTGCGTTCGTGTAGCTGTCGGGAGATAGACAGTTGCTCGGCTGGATGATGGGTGGCTGCGCAAGCATAAAGCGGCTCACGTGCAGCCACGCTTTGACACACGAATCAAATAGTCTGTGCTATCTACGCGTTTGACGTGTTTTCGCTTTGACGCAACATCATTTCCACTATAAAAGTTGTGGTTGATTAAATAATATTTACATGGATTCCACATGTTTATATTTAGTTGTACCTGTTCGTCTATCTGTCTGTCGGTCCGCTTGTCCTATAGAATTGAAAATTTTTACGTCGCTTCAGTTTCCATGTTAATCCATAATTTATTATGTTCATAACCAGATGGGACTCAGGATCGGCTCCCGACTCAAGATCGGCTCCCAGACATGATTTTGTTTCACATTAAATGCAATAAGATCTCTCCGACGACAATAAAAGCTTGTCAAAAATTACGTTTTTGTAAAAATAACTTTTTAATAAAAATCTTATTACGTTATACCAATACTACCTACCTACTACTTCATATACTATTCCTTAATACTAGTGTATTACTTCTCGAATAGACCAGCACAAACAACAAACAATTGGTATAAATAAATAAAAATACATAATTTTTAAGTCACAGCGAGCGGCAAGTTATAAATAAGTTTAGACCCAGAGAAGTGTAAAGTCTCGAGTTTGAGGAACAAAGTATGTCTACCGCAAGCGGTCTGACGCTCGAACCTTTCAAACAATACACGTACTTGGAAGTTTAAGTGAGGCTTTAAGTGCGGCGTGTTGTGTCGACGGCTAATTATCCAGGATTTATGATCCCGGTATTAGTTTAGTTTGGGATTTTATGAGAATAGGGTATCTAAATCTCTCGCCGTGGATGAACATAATCCAATACGTCAGTAAACTGAACAACAATCAGTAAACTGACTGATTTCCTGTTGGGGACGGTGTTTTAACACGTTTGTTACGAACACATAAAAATTGACTGACAATGAATTTAATCAATAGGCTTTTGGATTGAGGATCAAAATCCGACATCGTTGAAACTATTTAATTCAATTGAATTTCTCCGTACAAGTTGGAAGTTGTTATTGTTATATCTTGTAAGAGAGAGAGACAGTTTTATCCCATTTATGGAGCCGTCAGGAAAATTACAATAATACCATCCGGATGGGATTGAAAATCCGGTCGCGAGGCGCGTTCGCAACCGCCAGTGAAAAGCCAAACTCCGAATTGAATAACATTTTATAGGTACGGCAAATTGTGTTCGGCATTTTTCGTTTTGTCACAATCATTCGGAATTCTTTTTGGTGTAACCAGATTTTTTATACTTATTAAACATGCGCAGGTAATATAGGAAGAAAAAGAATCATCGTGATATTGTAATGTAAGAACTTTTCCCGTCCCTTTTGCAAACAACTGATATTACCAGAGCACCCATTTTGCGGTGGCTGTGAAGATTATGTTATATCTGCCCGACCTTTTGCGTATATTATGAATGAACCAAATTTCCTTTATATCATACTCTTTATATTATTTGCCGGCGTGACATGGTTTCACTGGCAGTGAAGCCAACTGTCTGTGTGTTTTACATAATTGTTTGTAAAAATCTCAACTCTCCCTCTCTCACACTTGTCTGACCCTTTATTGGTACTATTGAGTAAATACGACTGTATTTTGCATTTTTTATTTATTTATTTATATGGACCTGCTGGAATTATTCACAAAAAGGTTTCATTGCCGGCATAATAAATAATTTTCCGCTACACCTTCAAAATGGCGAAACAAAGTATATTAGCCCATTCTCTTTGTGGATACAAAGAGAACGAATTCCTTTGCAAATAGGTACAGGGCATAACAAAAGTTAAAAATTATTAATTGTTTGTTGATCAAATCACAATTGATGTAACAAAGAAATGTTTTGTCAGTGTCGATTTAAAGTTTCTTCGATAAATCAGTGTTATAAATGCGTGAAAAGTGATCGTCGCGAAAGAAATGGTTCGTCGTTTTTACCTGTCGTTTTCACGAGTCTCCTCGCTGTAGAGCGGATAGAAAATCTTCAAGAAAAAGCTCCCGTTTACTGACATAGTCAGTCGTTCATTACTTAAAGTAAATTTACCCTTGCTGTAAAAGCAATATCGAAATAAACTCTTAAATGAATTTGAATTGCTATGATATTTCTTAATTGTATCTAGTTTCACTGTCTTTTTACATAGATTTCACCTACTTCTTTGAATTGAATGTTATTACAAAAATAATAAGATATGTATTGAAACTTGCTACTGTGATAGATAAAGTAGATAAAGGGCTTGCAATTTACTTAGGACTCATACAATTTTAAGTTGGAAAGAAAATTAGGGCGAGGGACCGAAAGGCATTTGGACGGATGCCAGTACATGCCGGATCCGGGGACAAATCTACTGGATGGCGAAACCCAAATCCGAACAAACAAAAAAGCTGGCAAAGGCCACCTATCGAGTTAACATCTAAATTATCTGCGCCGAATGGCTGTGCCATCGGGAATCAATACAGTTTTGAGTACAAGCGTATTTATCTGACTACTTAATAGTGAAAAAAAAGAACCATAGCGAAAGTTGGACTGTGGCCTATCTGAAATCTATGTGTAAATATATGGTCCAATTAGAAAAACAATTTCAAAAGTTTATTTCATTATATCCTCTCAAAGATCAAACAAACCCTTCGCTTCAAAGACGCTAACGAAAAAGGAGCTATTTTTCAGCATATTCTGTAATAAATGGCGAGTAAGAGTGCCGAGCTGCCGATTTTGCAAAATGACGATATTTGAATCTGGTCTGCGACTCAAGCCAGTGTACATAGCTTGCGCGCTCTTGTCATTAATTAAAATATTTACTCGATTGATTAATGTCGTCTTGACATTTAATGAATAATGAACCGTAACATAAACCCGATTTTGATTGGGATTTGTGGAGTAACTTCTCCCTTCTTCTTTCTTAAGAGTCACAAAAAATAAGTGAAGTCAATAAATGAATGTATAGTAAATATTGGTTGGATTAAGAAGAAATTAGGTATCAAGCGAGTTTCTCCACAATTAAAATATACTTTTTAATGGTTTCATCACATATATATACTCTTGTAAATTCGGATTGTGGCCTAGTTAATGACAACATTGTTAATATATACTTCCAGTTGTATAAAAAAAGCCAATAAATTAGAATATTGAGATCAAGCGAGTGTATCCACTCTGTAATCCGTAAACGGCCTGAATTATAATTTTAAATGTCGGTGACAGGCCTTATCATGCAAATGAGGGTTCGCTGGTCAAACACTGATCGGTGAGGACCGATCGCTTCCACTAGCAAATAATGCTTTCTGAAACCAGTTTAATTAGTTTTTAACCCTCGACACAAACAGAGGGGTGTTCTAAGTTTGAATGTAAATCAAAAAGAATATTTTGTAAAATGAACATTAGTTTTGAAACATTGGTCATCGCTAATAAATAAACAGCTATTTTTTGATACAAGATTATAATAATGCTCAACAAATGCAATGTGTCCTACATTGCATTTGTTGAGCATTATTTCAAGCAGTGACAATGATATAGGTCCGGAACAGTTTTTGGAGATACATTGATACATTCATCACGGCTAGTCGGCCCTAACAAAATAAATGAGTATCACATCAACTGTCGGAAGAAACATTTATCTCTCCTGCTTCCATCGCTAGATAAACCCCGGAGCTGACGTTACGTATGTGTGCTTTCTCTTCTGGGGCTATTCACTATGTAACTAAACCAGACATAACTGACCAAGACAGTGGTATTTTTTTTCTCTTTCCGTCCGTTAGTAGTGATATATTAACAAAAAGTCATAATTATTTTGTTTTGATAATTTAAAAATTGGTCTGACAACTAGGGATGCCAATGACCGCGCCATATGGACCCTGGGCACCGCCGCTCAACGGCTGAGGAAACGACCAGGAAAACGCTTAGATGAGAGAGAGAGAGAGAGAGAGAGAGAGAGACACTTTTTTCACTTTTTTGTTAATTCCGGGCACTCAGGCACAATATCAAACTTAGCTAAATCCCATCATGTAATGAGAAATATATTTTGTCAGTTCCATCTTTGTTATCATCGTCCGTTTCTGCCACATATCTCCATTATTACCTCGTCAACGAAGTCTACATGAAATGACCTATATAAATGTATAATTATCTATTTACTATCAGCCGGTCGTAAAATTACCTAACCTTAAAATATTATAGATAGGTACATTTTTGAACAAATTCCGTGGTTTTTTTTTTCTTTTTTGTTGACCTATGGTCGTCAGCAATACAGCCTGAATGACTTATTATCGCGAATTGAACTGGAAGCACGTTTAGACTCTACATCTTTTGAATAAGTAAATATCTGTCATATTTACTTAACCAAAAGATCTAGAGAAATAAAAATTATATGCCTTACAGGAGTTAATCTTTGTACCCATAGATGTATGTCTCTACTCATTTCGTTAAGCCTTCTGAGTTAAATTCTCTTTTTGAAATAGTCGGCTTAAGGTGATTGCCGTGCCGTTCCACGCACACGTTCTATGCAATCAACGTGTGCTATGTAAAGTTTGTGTATTGTAATTTTAAATCTTAAAGTCGGGTCTAATTTACCAAAGGGAACTGTTTCTAAAGTAAACTTGGGAATCTTTTGCACTGGAAGTTTGGCAACGCTTCAGGACTTGCGCGGTATTAAAAATTTATTTATAAACAAATACAGATTTTGTATTGATTTAAAATTCATTTATTGCTGTCTACATTACAATAAGAATAATTTGTTTTAACTCTTTGTAATACAGATACATATTTCTTTTTACAAGATTACAAATAATTATTAAGATGAAAATAGGTTTGGCGTACCATCCAATGGCTGTAACCAGCAGAATATTATTTTCTTGCACAGTACATAAAACTGAAAAAAAGTATATAAACATCACCTACTATATTCTAAAGGAACATACATTTTCGTTCCACGTGCTTGTTCAACATTCTTCAACACGCGACTCAGATCCCACCTTTACGCCCCTTCATGTCCCGTGAATCGGGAATGCAGCGACACTCCAATTGGAGACTTGCAGAATATCGTTCGATGTAAAATGGACCAAATGGATCGGTCATAATGGAGGACCTTTTCACAATACACAGTTTTTGCCTTATTTTATTATTTATACCCAGTTTTTGCCTTATTTATTATTTAGTTCATTGTGCGTAAAGGGTGTAAAGGTAGCGATAGTTTTATTAAAATCGTAGGAAGTAAAAATTCGTAGTCTCCGCCTACCTCTGGAATTGGGCATGATACTTAATTGTATTGACGAATTAATTTATAGTATACATAGTTTTAAAAAAGGGGCGGTTATGGCGTGGTTTTTGCCCATTTTCTAGGGTCGTTGCCAGATCGTAATTGAACTAGATTCGCTGATATTTGATTTTGTTCGCCGCGCTCAGATATTGGGGACTGGAATCTATGGATCGAGTTATTCAGTTTGTGTCGCAATTTCGTGGTGTTTTACTATGCTTATCTAATAATAGTTCAGGAGCCTCTGTTTATGTACATTCAGGATTAGATCCTTATGGAAAATATAACGCAATCGTTGTTTGCACATTTTCTTGGCATACTTTCTACTTATACCACACACATTGACCTAAAAGTCTTTAATTTAAAAAGTAAATTCGTGTCCAAAGAATTATATTTTGAATATTTGGCATATAAATTATCTCTGAAATTTAAATTATTTCTCCTTTTTTTAACACTATATTACCTACTTTTCCTATATGATTCTGTGCTACCTACCTACTCATTTATTTTTCTTGCAAGACCAAATCTAAATACTGTGATTAAATGCAACAATAATTGGTACAAAAATCAAACTCATACCTCAATTATTAATTATAACCATGTCATAACCCCAATGTTCCATATATATACCTACTTGTACTGGTATATCTGCGGATCCATCAGCGTTAATTAATTAGAATAATTTCCATCCGAGCAATCACCCGCTCTGCATTGCGTCGCGCTGGCGTCAGTAATTGCTATACGGATTTATAAATAACTAGCGGCCCGTCCCGACTTTGGTCGTGTAAAACCATAATAAATTATGTACACCTTCCTCTTGATTAAAAAAACGCATCAAAATCCATTGGGGAACAAAGCAGCCTTTTCGGGTCTTTAACTTTCTTCGAATTTCTTCAAGATCCGTCCGTCTTGCCGTAACAGCAAGCGTGACAAACAATTTGATAGACAAACAGATTTTCACACAATATTAGAATCAATGGATTTAATAGTGATAATATAATTTGTGTCTGCGTAATTTTAAGTAGACACTAACAATCTAAATTTAGACTTTGTGTGGGGTTCCCAGTAACAAGGGCGCTTGAATTTGAAAGCATTGATTTAATAATACTGACAAGTATTTCATGTTAAACGACGGCTTAAATATCCTGTTATATTTGGTTGAATGGTGGAGTTGTTATTATGTATAGAGGATTTCAAATATAACTTTTCTTTTTTTCTCACCTTAATGTATATATGATACAACAAACAACGTTACGCAAATTAATTACGATGTCACATTCATTGTGTGACGTAACCATGTCAGCAATTAGTTATAGTAGCTTCCTTCTTTAATGCGTGGCTATTTCTTATTTATTGTTTACGCCTCGGTAAATACTTATTGCTTATTTTCCGAGACAAAAATATAGCCTATGATTATCAATATGTTTTGGTATTACTATGAGAAAAACCCATCCTCGATATGATAGCGATTATAAGATCTTTCATAGGCTGCAATTTCCAAAGAAAATGTTCAAATTTTTTACGTCCAAGTAACTATTAACATAAGCTATACTCTTTTTCATTTGGAAAATGGAGCTTTTTATAAAATAAAAAATAAACGATCACGTTGTTAATAAAGTATCTACGCTACAGACTTTCATACAACGAACCGATCGCTTTTAACATTTATTATTTTCCCCGGCTTTGTGTCCGTCGTATTGTTGTTACTGAACGTGTTATTTATTTATTGCAGCTCCCCTGCCGACTGAATTTTCACAACCTTTAAAAATTTGAGTTTACAAAGCTAAAGTACCGCGTTCCAACATATTCGACAGTTGTTTTGTTTGATTTCAAATGCTTGTGAGACCTGCACACTGATAGATTGTTATGTTCACTAGTGTGTATTGTATATGTCTACTGTACTTAAAAGTCGTATCCCATGGGTTCAGGCGACTTGAATAAATTCTTACTTTTTACTTGACAAATATCACATTTGTTGAATAATGAAATGGAACTTTCAAGCTCAATTATTCATAGTTATACCAATTTTATGTACATATACCAAGCTTAAACTTTACGATGAAACATTTAGAAATATATTAACCATAGTAATTAGTTAGTGGCGACAAAGCCCCGTCCGTGATATCTTTAGTAAATAAACTCGACTGCCAAGTAAACACTGAATATTGATCAAATATGACATACTGAAGCACGAACACAACCTGACTGTAATAGCAAGCCCGGACGTGACTAACTTACTTCAATAAACTATAACTATTTACTTAGACACGCTGATTAGGCTTCTCAACTCTGTCCGGTCTATAAGTGAATTGGATTCTCTGTATATGACGACAAGGCACACTTTGCATTAACTTGTGTCCTATATGATACATTGTTTATCAAAGAATATTTAAGCACACAGCTTTCATAGCACAAAAACCGTAAATAGCTAAAAATGTACTTTTCATTTAAAGTGAATTTAATTGATTGGAGAGTAATATCAACTTTGTAAAATAAAACCGTCATCACAATAAAAGGACGAAGAGAAAAATGACAATAAAAGGAAAATCTATTGAATTGATTGCACTCGGAGCACGTATAGCGGGCGATCCAAAATGATTGGCAAAAAGTTTTGACGCTTCTGCGCTGGACTACCCCGCGGCGCGAATATTAATCAGCTCGGGAACGCTCTCCTAATGACGCACGCTACAGCCAACTCTATTTAGATCGACGGAAATAATTTCCTGACTGCCTCGAGCACATAATAATTTGGATATAAATTGAAAATCCAACATTCTGAATAAAAGCACTGACAATTGTGTTCGGAATTCGTCGACTCTTATATTTCAATATTGCCATCAAAATGTAAAATCGTTAGAAACGAATTTAAATCGGCAGACATGAAGTGTAAGTAATGTAAGACATCCACTGTCTACTTTTATGTGTTCACGAAAGGTATGAGGACATGAAACGACATACCTAATTAACTTAATTTTCTTTACGACATACTTCTAATGCATGTTATATATTTACTTTATGTTATTCCTTAATACTTTAATGTAATTATCATTTTTTACTTAATACACACATAATGCATTTATAATCACAGGACTATGTGACGTAGAGTGTAATAGTAGCGTCCAATTTAAAATATTTTTGATGTCGCTTTTTATGACACGTTTGACCCCTACAACAGTCGTAAACACACAAAGCGTTAAAACCCGCAATGCGGTACCCAAACGATAATAATTTATTATTTAAAAGTAAAACATAACTTTAAGCTAAACGTGGCTTTATTATTAATTCGTTTTCAATTAACGATTAATTGGTACCCGTTTGATTGACGACGTTTATACATAAATAAATAGTAACTGCACAAAATGAGCCCTGGGTACTACACGTTGATCACACTTGAAGCCTCATTAAAATTCTGAGCTCGAGTTTGCAGATAAATGTTAACGTACTGTTGACTGCCGCTCAAAGTGCGCCAAGTCTAACCAAACAACAAGCTTTTATCCCTTGTACTAACTAACAAGGACATTTCTAATTAAAACTTTCCTGTAGTTAACAAACCTAACAGAATTTTGTCCCAAAACTTTTTTTACCGGAACTAAATAAACTAACTTTCGTCTATATTGGTCAGAAGTTTGTAAAATTATTTCGGCCGGCCGATGAAAGTTGAAGATATAAGTTATTGCGCGAAATAAAAACAAGCATTCTGAAGTTTGGCGACAATCTGACCCGCACGGTTGATATATGTTAGCGGAGCCGAGAACCCTTTTTGTGGTTCTTGGGTTGAAGTTTGGCCAAAAGTAGCAACTGAAAGTTATACTCACTACGCACACTGGTCGAATTAATTACGAGAGATAAATGGCTAGCGGATTAAACGTTCCGGTCCGTATATTCGCTCCATCGCTAATCTAAATAGGTTTGTATTGAAAACCGGGACCACTACTAAAACATACTTACAGACTGATAGCAGTCTAAAATTTCATCGAAGATTCTCTTTTTAGGAATTATTTTTAGATAGGAAAAGCAATTTTTTATGACTTTCTCGTACAAATTATTGTACGTTAAATTTAAATCGTTAACGTTAAACAAATTGTTATTTTACAAAGGAAATACAGAAACAAGTACATAGTATTATTAATACTTTATATATTTTGAAAATTAAAATCCATCTGTCTTATTTAGAAACTACAGGCATTTATGTCATAATTCTGGCTACAAATTTCGCCTTGATTAATGCACCTAACAAGTTTACGCCACTCAGAAATGAATTGTTTCTGAACACAATGAAATTATTCACTAGTGACAACTATTGCAGCCATTAAACTTGCCCAGTGTGAGTTGCACAATATCGGAGGTGGAGTTTGAAATTGGCCGGATTTTAGAGCCGTCAGCGGGCGGTCAGCCGTCACATAGTTAAATGAACTCGTTTGCTGGGGACATGAGGGATTTGAGGGATTTCGGATCCCGAGGATCAACGTAATCCGCTCTAAGACGGCAGGCGTGTCGCGTAATAGGATCGAATCATTTTTGTAGTGAAATGCGCAAAACATTAAATATTTGTGGTTTAAGTAATTAGTTATTCGTTGGTATTTAACATAAATGTTAACGATTGGCTGGGATTAATATTAGTATATTATAGTTATTTATGTATAATGGAATGAACGAGACTGAATTTGCTTACAGTTGATGTCGCTAAGAATATTCTGGTAATATAACTGGATTAGGATGGCCCCGGATTGAAAATGCTGGCATAGATATGCGGGTCATGGAATTACGGGTCTTGTGATGATGAAGCATAGGTTAATATTGAAAAATTATTATAATAAAATTAGTATATTCCACCTTATAACTTGATAAATTAATATTTGCAATACCCATAATCATTATTATAGTTAGTAATTACTTTTAAAATTATGAAATGTCTTTTGCACTTTCTCGTTGTGGAGGCCATTTCGGGGTATATACTATACAGACTTTATATAAGTCAAGTAATACTTTACATTAGCAAAAATATCTCAACTTTAAATGAGTAAAAAATGCTAGTCTGTACTAGCATTTGTATATACGTACTCAATGTTTGGATAGTTTATAGTTAAAATATCACAAAAATGAAAAAAATTAAACTTGTGTAGATTTGACTATAAATATGACGAATATTACAATCACGCACACTACGTCCTCATAAAAAATATTTTGGTTCTCAACAGCTCCATAAATAATAATATCCCTTTCTGAATAATGGCAAATATGAGGGACCTGACAGCCGTATCGTTAGTTATAAAACAACATACCCTTTTGGCGCTTCGCCAGAGTCCCGACGGACCCCAGGGAACTGTCATCAATAAAAGTTATCGGCCCGTCCAATTTTACCTAAAATATTTGTCCTCTAACTTTATTCTTTTGACAGAACATACGAATAAGTTATATACAGAAAAATTAATTCCAAGACAGACAGATCCAGATCTGGTAAATGATTAATAAAGTATAATGATATACTTTTTATTGTAGATAACAAAATTAAAGACGCACGAGATGTACAAGCAATAGCGTATCATAGCCATATACCACTTTGTTGGTAACTGGCGGCTCGTTCCGGTTTCGCTCGGGTTTAACCTTAAGAAACTAAACTTTCACTAAACCGTTCTCTGGAATCAACTATCTATTTAAAAAATACGCATGAAAATCAATTACGCAGACTTAAAGATTTAAAATATAAATAAATAGGGACAGACTGACGAAAGATGTAGTGAAATTATAAGCTGCAGATATAGGTACACACTAGCGTAGAACCACGCTGGAATAATACACCTATATACTTAATTACATACCTTTTATTCCGAATCCATACCCTTTTCAAGGACCTCTTGTGGATAATCTCTCGGAGGAGAGATTAGATATTATTGAGGAGCCATGGTAGAAGCTTATTCTATATCTTTGGGACAATGCTTTTGCTTTTACTACCGTATTAGCAAAAGGATGCTCACTGCTCAGCTTCCTTTTTTAATTTTCTGATCCCCAAAAAAATGTCTATTGCTATGAAAATAAAACCCCAGGATTCTGAAGTTTCTATAATGATTTCATCTGTTAGAAATGAGCTGACAGTTTTCAAACGGCTAGATGCACATTTTCCTAACATAGCTAAGAAAACCTTAGGGTAAATATCTCTTTCATATAAAAAAAAATAAATCCAAATCAACCATTCGACTACTATAACCCTCCTTATTCAGGAGTTAGAAATTCATTGACGTATATGATCGGCGCCAGATAAAATTAACTCAAACTAACACACGTCGTGAACCCTCGGTATCCTTGCCATTATCCCCACTGATGGTATGGTGGTACTTTAAAATTAACCGGGACCACCAAGAGTAGTGTTTGAGTGATGTTATGTCTATATCTGACTGTACAATATTTGATTGACTTTTTTGCAATCTTTTTTTTATTTAAATTTCATGGCCAATAAAATTAAACATTTGGAGCTATGTTGGGTTCCTAACCGTGCTGTTCTTAACCCTGCCTCTCGTGACAGCTTCCAGATTTCAGATAGGCGCCATAATTACTCGAAACGTTTCTCCCGAGTACTGCAAGGTCGTGATTTGCTTTTAGATATTATTCAGCTCAGTTCAACATTCAACCCAACATTTTACACTAAAAACACAAAAAACATTTTCATATTAAAATGTTGCCAAGACGAGTCTAGTTTGCTTAAAAAACTCTACACTTTATTCAAAATGTATGAAAAAGTGGTCCGATCTCATGTAGAGCCGAGATTCTTGAATGCGCCCTAACTTTACCAGACCTAACTTCACATACTCTACATTCTAGTTAAAACGTGTAGCTTGGCCGTTTCTTTACTCTAGATAACGAATGCCTATGAAATCTACGTGACGGTAACAAAACGGCCAAACCACACGTTTCAACTATTTGTATTTATTTATACTAGACTGTCTGATGCGAAAAAATGCTTCGGAAATCAAATATATGAAATCTAAAACTCCCTATTGGTTCCGAGTGTATAGGAGGCACTAGAAAACATAATCTGTCCAAACAAGCTTCGTTCACGTAAACAACGCAACCAATTTAGATGAAAACGAACTTTGTTTGAACAATATCTTATGGGTATTTGAAATATCTCTTATAGGCAATAATTTCGTTATAAAACATGATAAGCGTCATCATCATACAGACCATAAAAAAGCGGCATCTTAAAAGAAAAATTGACACTAAAACAAAATACAAATCAATTAGAATCGTGCGAATAATAAAACAAAATAATGATTAAAATTGTTATTTTGAAAATTAAATTAATTATTCTAAGAGTTTTAGCTTACCGTGGTTACCGTGGTGTAACAGGAAGAACATACACACAACAACTGTCTATGAAGTTTAATGAACAAGTAAATTAGATGGTTAGCTATATCGCTGAATGATAAATAGGCAAGTTAACAGTTCTCGAGAACTTGGGAAAACTTGGGCCTTGGGGCTGAGATAGCCGTCAGATGAAAATTGTCGTCTGGTTATGTAACGTTAGATTTTGCATTAAGATTCTTGTTGTGAGAATTCTTAGAAGTCACAAAATAAAACTGTTTAGTAAAATATTCTAAAAATGTACTTTGATATTTGCAATAAAACAAACCGAATAAAAAATATAGTTAGTACGTAACAAATTCTGCTGCTTTTGTTTATTAAGTATTATAATAAAAGCTATACTTTCGAACGTAGCCATATGTTTACCAATATTTTAATCTAAACTTATTCATAAAATCACAGTTCGCATAATCTGAAACTAACTTTACAAATAAGCTGACCCACCTATACTTTTAGTAGACAATTAACCAGCTGGTATTTCAAAATGCTATGAACATATTCATTACCAACTGTTTTAACTTAGTCGAACGGAAGTATGTTTGATTAATTCTTAAAATTTAAGACTTATGATATTATAGAATTAGAATTGATTGTGGATTTATTAATTCCACTTTTGCTAATAAATGCTCTGGGCACTTGAAAATTTCAATCACAGCGATGTTGTTATTTTCATTTTTCTAAACCAAATAGGTATAGCATGCGCGTTAATGTCTATCTGGCACGTCGAGTATTTTCAGCGCAACATTGTAGTATTGGCAGCTGTATTTATTAAAAAGAAAAAATAAAAGGCTTTCTCCCGAAACCTTAGTTTTATTTGATTTCAGGCAAGACATATTTGCTCCTAACAAGACAAAGGATTGTCAACGCTCATGATGTTATGTGACGACTCGACTTTTGTGGCCAATGGGATTCCTAAAGTTACGTTACTGCGACGCGGCAGTAACACTAACCACAGAGGGTGTTTCACATTTGGGTTTATGCTTGTTAACGCACATTCTGGGAAGATTCGTTTTGTGAAGTGGGCGATCGGTCTGAGACATTGAGATCGCAGATTATACCTACGAACTCTTTTATTCTTTTCGTATTCTTTGTAGCATTTATGGACTTTTGTGCTTAGTAAATTTTTATCTAAATCATCAGTTCAAATTAAAGTTCTGCCAGTGTCAATCTAATGCTGAGTTTTTATTCTGAATTCAAACATGTTTGATGTTGACGATAAAATTATACCGGTAAATCTAATGCAGTTACATTTTTTTATGATGTTAAGTGTGTACATTTTGTTTGAGAAATAAGCAAGATTTATTTTAATTTCTTCATTTACAATGGTCTTTTGTTACATGTTTGTTACTCGATGCTATTATCACTTTATGACTCGGAAATTGAATACAACAAATTTTAAACGAAATTCATAGTAGGCTAAGTGGCCTTCTGCTAAGCGAGTTAATTAATCCTGAAATCTCATTAGGCTGTTTATTTAAAGCCGAGCCCAAATCAATCACTTCACTAGTATGGCTACTGTATACCTATGTGTATAACTAGATTCATTTTCAAGAATATTCTGCGTTAACTAAGCCATGTCATTAATTGTGTGTAATTCATCTGCACTTAATTAAATAAGGATTAAATGTTATATAAATACCCTATGGATTAATCTACAACATAAAAGCGATTACTATAGGTAGTATTTATTGTATACTTACTTAGTCTTTATGTTTATAGACCCCGGTTTCGTAATCTGACTTTTCTCATCAGACCACGTTAAATTGTATAATTTAATTGTTTCTGATTTATTCCTTTTTCGGATTCTTTTGCAAGATAAGTACCCATTTGGCTAAAAACCCAACTCATTTTAAGATATGAATGCATAGATAAATACGGCCAACAAACAGAAAAAAAAATCTTTTGTACAAAAATAATAATCCAACTTCCAAGTCTATACACGAAACCGTGATGATATTAAAGTCTTGAATGCCATATTTATATTCGAATTCATACCATTTTGCACGCACGCCACGACACCATATATAACTGGGCATAAAACGAAAATTCCTTTTTTGAAAATCATTAAATACCTGCAGTTATCCGAACGAGTGGAGATCGGAATGGAACGTTACAATTACGAGTCTATTGTGGCAGAAATAAAGGTGGATTGAAAAAGTTTCAATTATTGCGAGGCGCGCCAGCCTGCCGCGTCCGGGGAAAATGGAACGTGCCCCCGGGATTGCATTCTGCGAATATAAATATTTATGTATGACCCAGGTACAGGATTTATGTCAGTCTATTTGAGATATTTAATTCATTTCATACCTATTTTTAATCCATTGAACTATGGAAGTGCTCATATATGTGTTTCTTTTTGCAGTATGGCCATTGAAATATGTTTGCTAATAGCTTGTAGCTTTCCAAATCATAATTTTATATCAGGTATTTGCAATTTAACGTGGAAAAGTGACCTGCTGATGTGAAAAAATATTGAGTTGATCGTGTTTGCCATGCATTATTTAGTCTATTTAGTATCATTAAAACTTAATTTATAATTCAGGTGATATAAGAATCAGATTTTTAAATTATCCATTCCAAATTGCTTGAATAAAAATAACGGGTCAAAATAATGGAACAAAAGCCCACACGTATCTGAATGCATCCGTAAAACCCAATATTAATTTTATCAGATTCGTCTGAATAGCCTACTGGAATACGAAGCGGCCGCCGGCCGCCGATCTCCTAAAACCGGTTACACAACAGCACAATCGAATCCAATTAATATTTTAATACTACTTGGATCGTTCACACGCCGCCAAATTAATTGGACATTCGGTATTTTCAAATGAGTCCCGCTCTCCTGTATTCAGCTTCATTTAAAAGGCTTCAACCATTATTATCTGTTATTATTATAGTAACATTATTGCATTCTTGAAAAGTTTTATGTTACTGACTGTAATACATCTTAGACATAATAAATGCTTTATTCAAGTTGGTTGCCGGATTTACAGTAACAATATGAATGAATGACTACTGAATTTGAAACATAATACATAAGCAACAACTAAGTGCGAATTAGCAAAGGAGTAGAGTTGAATGTAGAACGAAAGTTTTATGTGGTTTTCTAGTGATGTAAACACGTATCTATGTACCTTCTTGCTAAGGAAATATAACAAAATTATACAAGTAATGAACAATATGACATTATCGACGGCACTAGCGCCCCAAATTGGTAATAATACAGACACCTTTCTGTTCATATTTTCGTAAAGTATAAAGTACCATCATCACAAATGCCTTCGATTTTTCCTTTAAGCTTTTGACATGGCGCTAAATCTATTAAGTATTATTTTAAAATACTTACCCAATGTTTGTGATTGTATTACAAGAGTGTATATTGTATAAATTCCCTCATGGATGTCTCATTAATTTGTTCATCGGTGCGGCGTACCGGGAGACTGAGCAAACATAAAAGATCTCATTACAAAGCCCTCCACAATTCAATAAACGCCAAAATAGAACTCCCGCGGTTCTCACTTTGATGTTTGACCTTTCTGCCTCTTTTGACGAGGCAAATGTGATTAC
Organism: Plodia interpunctella; assembly: GCF_027563975.2. NCBI lineage: Eukaryota > Metazoa > Arthropoda > Insecta > Lepidoptera > Pyralidae > Plodia > Plodia interpunctella. Next base: position 3,269,547 of record NC_071295.1, read on the forward strand.
ACCTGTAATTTGAAATACATCTCATACAGAAAATTGAGAAATGTCTACCTTTGGCCTTCTCATCTTATATGTAAACTGGATTTAACGCACGGGTAACCCCAACTTAAAACTTACGAACCTGAAAGCATGACAGACCGACACACTTTTTTATTTATAATATAAAATATATGCTAAACGTAGTTTTGCTTTTTGCAGGTGACACCGACGAACATGGCTTGCCCGCGCAGAAGGATAAGGGCTGTGACACCAACCTCTATCTGTACCATGTAAGTACTCCTTTTGTATGTGGTTCCGCCCTAGAATAGGATCACTCGATTTCCTCCCGTGGAAGTCGAGATAATCTTAAAACAGGGACAAGTAGCCTAGGCAACAATAGCATTCCCAAAGAGTGTTGACGTCAGGCAGGCGGTCAGTTGAAAAATAATAACCTCATCTTCAAAATTAAAAGGTTTAATCTGCATGCGGTCCCTGAGCTCCGAAGTGTCGTAGCCAAGAATTGAACTGCAACTAGGAGAGAGAGACAGTTAACCCTAACAAACACTAAAACACAACTGAAACAAAAGATAATAATATGCCGTCATTAAACAGTGACGCTGAATTAAAGTTGAAAGCGCGGAATGGCATTATATGCAACTGACGCAGATACCTCATTTGCATAATTAAAACAGACTGGGTTAACACTGCGAACAACTTGTTCAAGCTTGTTGTGTTGGAATAACTTATTTTATTCTGTTTAAGTTGCATTTTGTCTTTCTAACGCTATGACTAATAAGCAGAATATGAATTACCTTACGCTGTTAACATCTTTATATCACCATGTTATAAGGAATAAACGATCTGTCTATCTGAACTCGTATCTGTTGTTTTCCTGTCTAGGGAACAGAATGTCCTAACTTCTTCTCTCGCCAGATTGCGACAGTCAATCAAGGGAAAAGCTATAAACTGGAAATTCTTCTTATATTCGATAAGCAATCATTCACTTTCTTTAATCTCAATTCTAAGCCAGCCATACAGATAAACGTAGCCTTACAGTTTCGCAATTCGTGGCTCTATCTACTCCGTATAAGACAAAAACTTGATAGTGTCTCATTCTAAACTTATACGTCAAAAGACGATATCTAGTTTCTTCTTTATGAGATATTTTTGTTCTATATATATATATATATGTATAATGTCAGCCATTAACTGGCCAGATTTCGACATTTTATCATGAATGTCCCACGGAAGCGAAGCTCAGTAAAGCAGCTAGTCACTTTATATTATCTTAATAAATAAAGTATTCTAGGCAAGCTGTGTGCTATAATACCGTGCCTGTGTGGGACTAGACTGGCAGTTCCAAGCCGCAACTGCATCAACTCGATACCGCAGACTCGTTACGCCTTTGTTACTAATTGCAACAGAGCTACTAACTACATTATCGACACCTTTATCTACTGATACTGCAGAACGGAAGTGTTGACGAGTGTCGGTTTGAGTTGTAACCGACGTCGGTTGTAAATCGTAGACACAAGATTGCTATAGATATGTATATAAAAAAGGCTTTACGTGACCAAAAAATATAACAAAGGTAGTATTCTAATGTATAAATTAATATAAAACGCTATCATCACAAAGATAATTTTCAAAAACAAAGCACCGGGACCAGCATAGCTCCACTGTTTTCTCAAATGAGATAAAGAATTTATAAGAGGAAGAAAGCTTTCAAAACTAAAAATAACATTTATTTTGCGATTTCGATTTGTACAAGCCAACTTTAAATGCCACCGATGCTTGAAGCCAGAACATAAACTTTTCAAGATCGGACCTCGAGTGGAAATCCTGCTGCAACCGTTTTAAGCACTCAATCGAATTTCTTAGTTTAAAAGAACTACTTACCTTAAGTTTTTCTTTTTTTCTGTTACATTACTGTCATTTTTATACCTTAATATTTTTTTATTATTATTCTAGATGTATTTTTGTTAGCTCACTTAAATAAACAAAAAAAAATAGTTATAATAAACAGAGTGAAACGGATGAAATGTATTTTAAAATAATAGTCAGTGAAGCTCATATAATTAAACTGATGTCCACAGAGATTTTCTACAAGTATTCTAAATTTTCCACAAAAACCAATAAGCTCTCAGAATTCTAGTTTAAGCTTTTAAAGCTGCAAACGTCCGGTACAACTTTACTCATTATATGTACAGTCGGTTGACTGCAGCGCTGAAGAACTTTTAACCCGTTGGGGGATTTATTTTCTACTGACTTTTAAAACATCACCATCCAATTTTTGTTAGGTATGGAACATATAAAAAAAAGTTAAAATTAAGGCAAAATATGAAACATGTTTAACTATAAACTCTACGAGTTTTATGAATACTCTATAATACGAAAAGTTTTAAACAAGTTAGATCTCTTAACGAATTTTATGAATACTACTCATAAAACCGTTGTACAGCTTGACCTATTAAGATTAACATGAGTTACGAGAACAAATTCGAATCAAAAACGCAAAACTCATAACTCGGCGAAAACATTGTAAAATCTTATTACTCAAACATCATATTTTATTATTAGCTTTTATTTAACTTGCAATGTAATGCCTAATAACTATGTAATGCCGATTGAGCTGAAATTTTGTACACACGTTAAGTTCTATGACAATGCATTATTATGATAAGCGAGTCTTGATGGTGCACACAGAAACGGCTCCAGACGTGGATGGATACTCCTCAACGGTTTACTGTATGAACATGATTTTTTGTCACACATTGAATGCAATAATTTTTTTCTGATGACAATAAAAGTTTGTTTCAAAAGTAACATTTTTCTATAAAACTTATTTAGTTAGTTCACAGAAGCAAAGGTGTAATGGAAAATGTGTCTAGTTAAGTAATATTCTATTCAAATTATTATTTCAACTTCACATCTCTTATAAACGTCGCAAGCTTACTAAGCCGACGACTAAGCCGAGGTGAAGAAAAAACAGCTCAACAAGATTATATGATACGATACGATTAGATGTTGCCCGGGGCTTCGCTCCCGTGGGAATTTTGAGATAAATATAGCCTACAGCAATCTTGGATATCTTTGATGGTACCCTTTTAATGGTGAAAGAATTTTTGAAATCGGGTTGGTAGTTTCGCAAATTAACTGCCTCAAACATACAAAGTCACAAACTCATAAACACCTTCCTCTTTTTTATATAGATACATATAGTATATATTTTTCTGGGAATACTCTCTTGAGATTAAAAGGAAAAATATAATAAATAAGAGCACCTTGTAACATGAGCTAAGCCAATTCAGCTATTATATTATCATTATTACAAGAAGAGGGACAATTTGCGAGTCTGTTGTTACAAGCGCGCCCTCACTGTAATCCGGCGGATTATCCCCGCGCCCTTCACCCTCACCTCTCCTCATCCCCGATTTATTTATGCCTTTATGACAAGGCCCGAAAATCGTGGCCCATTTTCATTATGAACTTTTCAATTAATTTGATCAAGATTGTTACAATCTGTTTGTGAGGTCTGACCGTCGATTTGCTTTGGTTAATATTTGACATTTAAGTGTGTTTTCATCCAAATTAACAGTATGATTGAAATATTAAACTCGGAACTTCGACTTTCTAGTTGGCTTCAACTAAAAATTCGTAGTTCCAAGTCAATTCAATTAATAATTTCAATTTTCAATTAATATTTTCAATCATATAAGTCTGGAAATATGTTGTCTACTACAACATATTTCCAGACTTTGCGACATTTGTTCACTTGTAATCAAAATAATGTACAAGCAGTTATTTTTTATCTAAATATATACAGGGTTACTGGTATCAACAACAAATTATTTTTTCATATAAAAAAATACATAAAATCTACTCTATGTAATAGCTACGCAATACGAGAGAATAGCGTTATATATCAGAATCGAACATAACCGTCGAATCGAAATAGCCATATATATATACGGCTAGAGATATCAAATAATTTCGAAGCTGGATTTGCCAAAATTTTCACAGCAACGCTTTTAGTTACGCGCAAAAGCAATAAAATTATAAAATAAAAATATACATTTAACAAAAATTGGTCACGCAGTTCGGGCCACGACACAAACGAGCACTCCTGCTGTCCAGCGAATTTATTGCATTATACTTATTTAATGTTTACTCAGTAAACAGTTTCGGGAGTGTCGTAAAAGTCATCCGGGAATTATAGTCTAACTTTATAGGTTATTTTATACTGTAATACCGCTAATATGAATTTTTATATGTCCTTGCACGAATGTATGTATATTATCCGGGTCAGTATTAAATAATAATGGCAGTACATATCTAAAGGGTATTTTTTTGAACATTGAATAATGTTTTTTTTGCCACAACCTCAGGTACCATGGAATACAAAAATCCGAAATAAACGAAGTAAATAACTGGTTCGTCACTTAGATAAAATACTACTTTAAACCCTCTCATCTAAACAAGAAAGCGTAAAGCGCATTAACGTTAAATTGTAACTGATTCTATTCTTCAAAATAAAAGGCACATCTCATGTTCGAAAAACATTCTACTGAGCGTTATGCTTTGCTTTGCAAATGCCTTTGAAATACGAATACTGATTGAAATCTACAAACATAGTAGGAATAACTGAGAAGGCGCTATTCGCACGTGGAATTAAGGGGATTCTATGAATTCCGTGAGAAAACTGTATAAATTTAGCGATTTAGCGCCTTATTGAAATGGAATTGGAAACGTGGTAGAAAATTTTCTACTTTAATATTATATGGCGTAGCACATAAGGGGTCGTAGAGCTTTCGTAGTATTATCGTAGCACTCTCGTAGCAAACTTGAAGGCAAGACGTTACACCATTTGGTCGTAAATTTACGACGGCGAAACGATTATGAAAATCTTTATAGGGTTTATCCGACGTCTGCGATTAGAAGGATAAATACGAATATTGTTTTTAATCTATTTAGGCATTTTTTTAAATAGATGAATACTTGTTTTTTAAACGTTAGTATGGAGACTGTAAGCGCAAGATATACCATGAAACTATAAATGGGAAAGTTGTAGGTAGGTCAACGTATCAGAATATACAAATACATATATATCAACGTTTTAAATTATATTTCAAATTCAATTCAACATGAGGTCCATTTTGGTAATAATAACAATTAAAAACTTAAAAGTTACCTTATTATGTTACGTAAAACATCTTTGCAACATAGTATTTGCACATATTATAAAGCTAATATTATAGATACAAGCTACAAGCGTCGTAGAGCCCTCTCTCGTACTCGTAGTGGTTTCGTAGCTTCGTAGATCATTCGTAGCTCGTTACCTACGCTCGTAGCACTCCAATTTCTTACTCGATTGGCTCGAACCGCGCGCCTCGCTCGATCTTACCAGAATTTGAAATCGAATTTTCGGGAACCCATGTAATACCCAGAAAGTTTATCAGAAATCTAGCAATTCCCGTAACTACGTTCGCGTGAAATTTTGATTCTTCTAGTCAAAAAATAATATTAAATATTACTACCATGTCATGAAATCGTATCTTTCTCGAATTTAATATATAAAATACAATATTTTTGTCAACGGACTTGCATAGTCCCTTCGGACGAAACGAGAAGAAAATACGAAATTCTACACTTATAATTTTCATTAACATAATACAGGCTGAAATGGTCTTTGTTGCCAAGCAAAATAATACCGAACGTGTAAAAATAAACCGCACACCCTTCATCACGTTTACTTTTATAAAAATAACAGGAGCTCTTTGCATACTTCGTTATAACAAACACGTGTATACATTTTCTGCGGCGTAAATAAGCCTCCCAAGGGGTACCCACACATAGTGTCATGAATAAAATTTATTACTCAATATTTTTTTTTAATTATAGTTATAATTTATCGTCTTTGTAATATATATTTTTATTATTTAATTCGTAATTCGTAATTTACATTTTATCTATAAAAATAAAAATATAGTATATATTTTATAACATACATATATAGATAAACATTCACGTCACCCTGAAAAATATCATTTTCCATCTTGACTTGACCGGGGATCGAACCCGGAATCTCCAATATAGTATATGATGACCGTTATATATATCCTATATGATGACCGTTAAGCCACAGATTTGTTGTTACTAACACTAGTATAATGTACTCTTTTTGAAATAAATATTTTGAATTGAATTATGCATGCATAAAATTATGTGAGCGCCAACCCTTAAGCAAATAAAGGTAACAGCGCACCTGCGCCGCGGGATTAACCACCACATTTCCTACTCCTTTATAATTCACGCGCCATTTGTGCAACTCCTGACTTCACGTAATGCGATGTCGGATTGAGAATGTTATTTAGAGCGATTTATATAAAATACATACTCATCTTAGATTTATCGGATAAGACTGTAAATAAATTGAAATTCAACATTCTTTATTCTACTAAGAATTATATACATCGTTAATTTACTTGAAACTAAGTCTTACTTTGTAGCTTTTTGGGAAATTACCGTATAATATAAAACTTGATGTGAAAATGTGCCTGGGATTGTCTGATTTTTTTAATAAATGATTTAATTTGTCTACTGTCGACTTCCAAAGCGCAGGTGGATACACGAAATAAAAAATCTATGGATCTTAGATTTTTAATTTAGAATCCTTTTTTTTAAGAAAAAATTCACTCTCTCTCTCTCTCTCTCTGGGCTTAAACGCTTATCGGCTTTCCTTTTCCCGACACATTTTTTGTGAAACCAACTTAACTAAATCGAAAAAAAAAAACAAAAGAAATGAGTGAGAAATATTGAAACATAAATAACGTTGAGTCAGCGTGAAGCTGAATGCGAAAATGTTAGTTTTATAAATGATTGGCGCGACGCTACGTGACTCTGCTGCAGATTTCTCATTTCTCTACATTGCTATTATTTGACTCAATCCGTGCTCTGATCCATCGTTAGAAGACTACAATAATATCACTGGCTCAATACTATGAGCCATGAACATGAATGCTATTATTTAAATTATAATTTTCGGAAAACCATTGAAATTTGATTGGTTTTGAATTCGTCGTTCCTGTCCATATAATAATATTTTGAATAATTTTAAAGAATAATCGGGTCCGAAGCCTACATTTATCACACGAGTTTGTTTTCCAATCTGACTCATGTCTTGTAATTTATTAATTGACCAAGACGTTTTTTAACGTAGAAATATCTAATTTCAGCTTCGTATATTCAATACCATCACTAAAATATTTATTTTAGAAGATTATGGACCTAATCCTATATTTAGATTAATCAGTCGAGCGTTTAGGTTTAAGGCTGTTGTATCAAAAGCCTGTAGGTATACCGAAATAATGCCCAAATAAAATTTGCCTGAGCTATTTCGGTTTTCCTAAAATATGTAACGCCCAACTCTGGTGCCTAAATCAATCAATTTCACGGGATATTGGCTTATCCTTTTTTGCAATGCTTACTTTAATTGCCTACAGTCAAAACTTAAAATAAAATGACCCTTAGGTTTGAATTGTGATGACATTTTTGCAATTTCAGCAGGAAAATACTATGACGAGTTATATAGTCCTTCAATTAATTATTGTAATTAATTAATAACTAATTATTAATAATATTGTACTTAATTAATAGCTAACACTGGTGTCAGATTTTATTCAAGTCGCCTAAAGGCATCTGTTATGAATTTCACGACTACTTACCGCCATCTAGTGGCAGGTATCCGCATACACACTAGGGAACTAAACTGTCAACCAGTGTCAGGTTTCCTCACGATGTTTTCTTTCACCGGAAGCAAGTGGTCGTCTATGAAAACTACTATATTTGAGTCAGATTGGTATACAAACTCATATGGCACAAGTAGGATACGAACCTGAGAACTTTCGATCCACAGGCGGGCGTCTTAACCATTACACCACCACCGCTTCACCGGTTCAATTAATTAATGATAAATAAATATTACTACTCCGATACCAAATAAATCCCAGTTTAATCTCTCCAATTTGAATCCACATTCGCGTGGTCGTAGCGATCGTGTGAATATTTTTTTCTATTTTTGGAGCAAATTAATCGCATTTTTGAAAGAAGATTCTATTATTTTATACTTTGACAACGGAACTTATCACAATGGGTTATGCCACTTTAACTCCAAGACATTTGAAGAAATCCAAGACAACAAGTTTAGTGAAATTTATTTTCAGAGAAAATAACTTCAATTGTGATAAGCCCAAACATTATTTATTTGACAGCGCTATTTATAGCTTGCGGTTCCACATTGAATAGTATAAGTTTCGGTTCCGCTTTGACACGACCCAGGCCGCGTGAACTCGGCCTAAAAGAGATTAAATTACCGGTAATGTCGAACCCATCAGTTGGAAACTTTAATTAACCAACAATCTTGTTTGCGCGGCGAGGCTTGGCTTCTGTTTGCCAGTAGTTTGCGGCAAGATTAATGATCAAACACAAAGTACTTAGCATGTGGCTGAGCCCTTAGCGTTGTAATCGTAAAAAAATTCTAATTCCAATCTTATGCGAAAGTCTGTCTGTCTGTCAGCTTTTACGGCTAAACCGCTAGGCTGATTTTGAGGGCACATAGGCTACCACGGAAAGGCCGCGGACAAAAACTAGTTCTACATATTTATCTCTATCCAACTTTGTAAACTATTTGTTTGTTATATTAGCCAAATATACAATGTTAGTTTGTAGGATTGACCAGGTCGTGTTTAATTCCGTACGGCGGCAGCGGATATTGGTTCCACGGCCTTGATCAGATTGTCTCGGAGCTCTCTACTTGAGGCCGCTCTCAGACTCAAGGCTGCCATCGAGGGTCTCGACAATACCAAGCATCGCGAGAGGCTTTAAAACGTCTCTGGGATCCCTCCAAGGGCCCTCGGTACACTGGGATTCTGATTCCACGTTAATTTAGATAGACGCCGCAAGCTCTATAGAATTTACAATGTGTACTTAATGTTCTTATAAGTTCTGTTTGAGAAGGCGTTTAACAAATATTATTATTGTCAAAAGACTTTCCCAATTTTAAATTAAAGCAATTGAAATTTCAATTAATATGTCATTCGCCAACGCACATTTTTCATAAACTTACCCCTGTTTATCCGTACCTTTAAAAGTGTGGTACTTTACTGTTCCTAGCTATCACTAGATCTAAGTTGAAATCGGATAGTTTCGTATGTATAGAGATCATTTCGAGTCTTTAGATACCATAGATATTTATACGCCTATTAATTTCGAACACTATATTGGCCACTACAGTTTTCAAATTCGATTGAAATCTTGTCAATGTTTCCATTTATACATGTTATCTGAAATTAAAGTAAAACAATAACTGCACTTGATTATAAAAGGTATGTTATTTACAAATTTATCACTGTGATCAGCCATGCTGCAAACTTTGTTAGCTATTTGTGTCGAGTATCCATTCAATTTCCTAATGGAGAACGTGTGTGGCTATCTGTTTTATTTCTCGGTTCGGTTTTATTGTCGGCGAAATGAAGCCAGGTTTCTGCGGTTACATTCAGAACAATTCTCAGTTACGACTGCTACGCCACGGCTTCCTAAGTTACTAAGTATAAAAATAAATAATATTCATTTTCCACTAGGATAATGATGCTCTAGTAAATATAAAATGATAGACTTCAAACACTGCCCTCAAAGCTACAATTATAAATATTATCAATTAAAAGTAAAGTGTCGAAAGAAACTCTTGCTAATGTAAATAAGCTAAATATACATAATTTTAAAACTTCCATATTTAACTTGACATAATGTGTTTCGACTTTTCGACATGTGTATGTAAGTATGTCAACTCGGAGAACGAATTTGTAATTTCCCACATCGTTATTTATATTCAAAGCCAACGAGTACATAAAATGTAAATAAGTATTTTAAACAGAGTCGTCGTCGAGGTCTTCCCACAAAGTGAACATTCGAGAAACAAAGGACTTCATTACGTCCGCAATTCTAACAGACCAGCATTCCGAATCCCAAATAAAGTGGCGAATAATGGCAGCAAGACAAATGAAAACAAATAGGAAAAAAGCTCCAGTGATAAATTGCGAGCTTTGGAATATAACCGTTATTTTATTGCTTGGAAAACGTACAATGCCATGTTTAGGATAATTGCTGGCTTCCAAAAGCAGTATTGATAATCCTTTTGGCACATAAAATTTTATTGGTTGAAAGCTGAAATTTTTTCAAAGATTTTAATATCTATACATGGTGTTGTGTATAATCAGAATGATTTATTCATCAGCTATTTGCATGGAATCTAAGAAAAATATAATTTTCTGCTATAACACTTGCTAAGGATGAGTTGAGACCAAATTAATGGCCACATCTTTAAAATGTTACTCCCTTGCCTTTTACATATGGTGCAGTCGTTAGCCTAAAGCAGCCGGAGCTTGACAAAGAGTCGTGATAAATCACTTGATTACGCTGCGAGTTGTGAGTGCCGTCACTTCGGGAGTTTGTTACCCAACTTGCAATCCACGCTAATGACCCGTCGACTCGAGCAATCAACTTAATTCATAGAGAATTGTAGGTGGCGTGTCCCAAAATATATTGCTTAAAAACTATTTTACTTTATCCTATATTTTTATCTGGGGTTGATATTGTTAGCTCACCATTTTACACTCCAATTTACTCCTTTGTTCGTCAGTCGTGTGGTGTGCCAGTTGTTTTACTGCAAATTCCACCATGTAACTAGTAAAACTTTTCATTCTCACAAATCAAACTGTCTTGACTCTGAGATTATCTTCTCTCGTATTGAACTGTAGATTGTCCACGCAAATTCCCATCTCACCTGCATTTCACGGTAGGTGTATTTCTCAACGGTCGGCGTGGAGTGGCGCGCCCTTCGCGAAACGATGTTACGATGAGCGCCGAGCGGTGCAAATGGCGCGTGAATAAAATACGAGCGCGAAGAATCTCGTTCCGCTGCTGCCGTATATGTACAATTTAGAGGTTATGTGAGCACTAGACTGTGTATTCTACCTAATGCAAATATTAGGTTATCTATAGGAACTATTATTTTTTTAGTTATACAACAAATAATTCAGAAAAGAAATCGTTATCGATCCTATCCAACGACATAATCGACGAACATAATCCCTCAACCGAGCGTTTTCCCGGTTTCTTCCTTAGCAATTGAGCATCGGCGACACATATCTATATCTATAGGTATATAGTATACACATTAGGTATGTGATTTATTCTACCACAGTATAATATGAATAATTATCTTATATTTGTAATGTATCATCATCATTAATACGAACAAAAATAAATCCTGCATGAAGGTAAAGTACGATATCTGAGCTTGCGAACTATGTTAATTGCTCAAAGATCGAGATAATGACTAGGGCGGAGGCGGCTGGTGGAATAGAAAAGGGTAATTACGTAACTCTGATCTAGTGGATGTGAGTAGTGAGCACACACCTACCGATACGTAACTTTCTTTCACGACTGGCGAATGTAAGTATTTTACGTCAGCGACGTGATCCGAATTCAAATCGGAGCTAGGAATGCTCTCAAGACATTTTCTGGCGAAGGATTAGGATTAGGATGAACTGTCGATAATGCGGCTTAGCTTTATACACAAGATTCACTTTGAGGTCGTAGTCTAAAGTATATAAGACGAAATAATCATACGTACAAGTCTTGTGTAAGAGGCTTTTAGTTCAAGTAAGGACTATTTATATCGAAACAAGAAACTGTTATAGATAATTAATACAAATTTGGAAATGAAAACATTTTCAATTAAAATCCACATAATGCCGTTATGGCGGGTTATAAAACTGGATGAACAACCCATATATAGGATCGTTTATTGTGTCAGAACATCTTCCAATGGTGTCGCCCCAGAGCTTTATACTACCACAGGCATACTAATTCACATTTTTTATAAATAATTATTTTTAAATTAATTGACGATCCAAGTGTTGTTACATCCACAAACTAAATTTTATTGATATTTCATTTTATTTGGTACTGACATAAAACATTCATACAGACTTTGTAGGTGCAAATGTTTTATGTTTATTGTCCGTTATATAATGGTCTTAGTACATTTATATATTGCAATTTGTGCAATGAAATTTAGGTTTATAATTAAATAAAGATTCCACCAGCGCTCTCAAACTTATTAATACTCATATTAGGAGTTTTAACAAAAAATAATTAACAGTATTATTGTTCTTACAGGAAGAAATCGAGGACAGACCTCGTGCGGCGACGTTCCTCAGTTCCCTGGCGGACTACTCCAACACGATCCCGACAGCATCCGCGGCCGACCCCGACGCCGCCAAGCCCGCGCCGCCCGCGCGCATGGGCACCCTCATCGGCGTCTACCTACCCTGCATCCAGAACATCTTCGGCGTCATCCTCTTCATCCGTCTCACCTGGGTCGTCGGCACCGCCGGAGCTATACAAGGCTTCCTCATTGTGCTCACGTGTTGTTGTACGGTAAGTTCTATTTTCCACACAAATACACATTCAATTAATCCTAAATGTGAATTTATGTAAAATGTTTGGATTATGCAGTTACTGAACTTAGCTCGAGGTACACACACACTTCAATATAAACTTAGCGCTCATTTGAATCTTGAAATGTGCAGAACGCGATGCCAATATAACTTTGCTGAAGTTTGCTATCAATCAAGACTCTGGCATCCGACATGCCATTTCAGATTTCAACCGCAGTGACTAGATTAAAGCACAAATTGCATTGACATATTTTTTTTACATCGTACCATCTATATGTTGATTACATTTTTTGCGGGTGACTCGCATTGCGACAGCGTTGGATATCTCTAGAGAGAACTCGCGTGTCGATGTCGTACCTATCTCTAAACATGAAAATGTTTGAAGCGAAATTACGAATGTTATACCTACCTATCTAGTGACATTTCTGGTGTAATAAATAGAATGTGGTTTTCCTATTCTAAAAATAGTTGCTATATTACGCATATGTGAAAATCGTTGAAGTTGTTTTTGAAGTAGCTTTATGTTGCAAAGAAGGATCACATTGTATTTTATAAGGATAATCGTCTCCTTATTATATAGGTTAAGTTATAGTTTAGCGAAATATACTTAATTTGTCGACCTCGGTGGCGCAGTGGTAAAGTGCTTGCCTCTGAACCGTGAGGTCCCGGGTTCGATCCCTGGTCGGGTCCTGATGGAAAATGATCTTTTTCTGATTGGCCCGGGTCTTGGATGTTTATCTATATATGTATTTGTTATAAAATACAGAATCGTTGAGTTAGTATCCCATAACACAAGTCTCGAACTTACCTTGGGGCTAGCTCAATCTGTGTGATTTGTCCTTATATATTTATTATTTATTATTATTATATAATTCTCAGATTTTTCTCACTCTTTACCCAAATTCAAGCTTGTTTTAGGTATTGTTTTGTATGTGCATCGCATTTTGACGGGCTCGCATTTGATATAAAATACTTTGTTCCAGACGATGTTAACAGCGATATCGATGTCTGCGATCGCGACGAACGGCGTAGTGCCGGCTGGTGGGTCTTACTTCATGATCGGCCGCTCGCTGGGCCCCGAGTGCGGGGGCGCGGTCGGCATGCTCTTCTACACCGGGACGACGCTGGCTGCGGCTATGTATATCGTCGGTGCTGTCGAGATCGTGCTGGTGAGTGTACTTGTCAATGAAAAAATTTAATGTGTTAATATCAGAATCGAACAGGTACTATATGCACATATATTTTCGAGTATTTTAGCTCACGGAATAAAACATGGTATCAAATTAGTATTTTAAGTCTCAATTTTGGTCTAGTAATACGCTGTGAGCACAATATTTATAAAGAACTGATGTAAAACCCGAAAAAGACCATTGGCTGCTAACGGGTGTATTCTCATCTATTCAATTACCGGAATTGGAGGCGGACTCCGCAGTCGTCCGTGTGTAGAATACTGCTCACTCGCTAACTTGCTAACTTCCCACCCCAATATAAAAGTGATTGTTAACACGCCTCGTGCCTGCGATGCGAATATATGAGCCTTGAACTCTAATAACGCCAATAAAACTAAACGAGCAATTTGTTGGTATTTTTAGCATATCAGGATGTATTATTATAATATCAGCTGTGGGTAAAACAGTGTTTATTTTCGATTGCACCAAAACAAAAAATTATCTTATATTATGTATATGAATATTTGGAACCATTGGACATGCACATGTACTTCTGTCACAGAACTATGAAAATTGACAAGTTTGTATTATTTTTTTCCTCACAACGTGACTCAGCAATATGTTTTCTTGCAGACATACATGGCCCCCTCATTGTCCATCTTCGGCGACTTCACCAAGGACCCCGAGGCGATGTACAACAACTTCAGGGTGTACGGCACGGGGCTGCTCATCGTCATGGGCATGGTGGTGTTCGTGGGAGTCAAGTTTGTGAACAAGTTCGCCACTATTGCGCTCGCTTGCGTCATATTGTCCATTTCTGCAGTCTACGCTGGCATCTTCGTTAACTTCAATGGAAATGACAAACTTCAGTAAGTTTAGATATCTGTAACTACTACTTAATGTGTTATACTAGAACATCCGGCAGATGGGTCGAAGATGTAAAGGAAATTGTTGGCAACAACAGGATAAGGATGGCCCAGGACAGCGATGGTTGACGCCAACCATCTCTGTCCTGGAGACGGTGGACGGTAGGAGGCCTATGCCCAGCAGTGGGTCACGGAGGGCTGCAGGTGATAATGATGATGTGTTATACTAGAGTCTCATATCTTAGCGTTTTCGCGATGTCTGTCATAGAAGACTGTGGTATGCTATATTGTTTTAATGTTTTCTTCGCGGTTACCAAATTCAACTTACTATTTTATTTTAGTATCTATATGCATCATGAGTAAATAAGTGATATCTTTCTTAATGTTAAGTAATTAATATTACATTTCAGAATGTGTATCCTGGGCAAACGGTTACTGAAAGATATCCATATTAGCGATTGCGCAAAGAATATCACCGGCCCGCTGTACAAACTCTTCTGTCCTAACAACACTTGCGATCCTTACTTCTTGGCTCACAACGTTAGCATCGTAAAAGGAATTAAGGTAAGCAAATAACAAATTCCATAATTATGGACATTATTAGATTATCATGCGGATATAAAATATTTTTGAAGAGATTAAATAAAATTTAAGAATAAAAATTAATTAATGATTTTGGACACACTGAAAATTTACCACTCTTGAATTCCAGGGATTATCAAGCGGTGTATTTTTCGATAACTTGGAAGACTCATTCTTGCAATTAGGGCAATACATTGCATATGGAAAGGAGCCAGATGATATCGAACAAATGGAGAGACCAACATATAATCAAGTTTACGCTGACCTCACGACAACTTTTACGATTCTTATCGGAATCTTCTTTCCATCAGTAACTGGTAAGGAATAAAGTATAACATACATAATACCTATACAGTCTTTTCTTATTTCAACGTTTACAAATTTAACTGAAATCTAAAACTCTCTTCCTTTACACGCGCAGCGCTTTGTGAATAAAGTTGAAAAGGAATTTATAAATTCACAATACACACAAATGTACAAAGCTGAAAAGAAGTGCGTGCCCAAACTTTCCATCGATTACGGCAATGTATTCTCTTACCAAGAAATAGCTGCAAAAATTACAATTTCTACGTAAAAATGTTTTCTGAGACTTTTTATTTTAGGCATTTGTAACTTTACATAGAGAAAATTTATCAATAAATACACTTAAAAAAACGAAAGTATGAGGCCATACATTTTTAATCTACAGGTATAATGGCTGGCTCCAATCGATCTGGAGACTTGGCAGACGCACAAAAGAGCATCCCGATCGGGACCATCTGCGCCATCCTTACTACCTCGACCGTATATCTCTCCTGTGTATTGCTGTTCGCCGGGACTGTGGACAATTTGCTCCTCCGTGACAAGTGAGTTTCCAATTTAAGTTCTCTCTTGTTACGTAATAAACCAATTTATTGTTGGATTCTTTATATGTAATTAAAATGAATTGAAGTTGTTGCAACTAATATTTTACTTTAATTCTAAAGCTGATTGGATAAACAAACATGTTTTGAAATACACAACAATTGTTCTTTAGTAGTTCCTATCTACGATCTTTGAATATAATTATGACTTATTTTCTTAAGTTCAAAAGTAAATTACGATATTTTTTCTAATTGTCGCATGTACTTGCAGGTTTGGCCAATCTATTGGAGGGAAGCTTGTGGTAGCTAACATGGCATGGCCAAACGAGTGGGTAATTTTGATTGGCTCCTTCCTATCGACACTTGGAGCCGGATTGCAATCTTTGACCGGAGCACCCCGTCTCCTTCAAGCCATTGCAAAGGATGAGATCATACCGTTCTTGGCCCCATTTGCCGTTTCATCTAGCAGGGGCGAACCTACAAGGTACGTATAATTACTTTAGAGTCTATTATTCCATGAAGATAAGTTTCACGTATGTAAAAACTTACAATTACGATACTTCTCCAGGGCCCTTCTGCTAACGATGTTGATCTGCCAATGCGGTATCTTACTGGGTAACGTTGACATCCTCGCGCCATTGCTTTCTATGTTCTTCCTCATGTGCTACGGATTCGTCAATCTGGCGTGCGCCTTGCAAACTCTTCTGAAGACTCCTAACTGGCGTCCAAGATTTAAGTATTACCACTGGTAAGTAGTCTCCTCCATGATAAACAAACATTTTTTTCCTATCTATTCAGGAGTAAAGTCACAGTTTCCTTTATGTAAAAAGAAAATTCCCGCATATCAGCAATAATCATGTGGCTAAATCTATAATTAAAAGCGTTTTCATTTCAGGTCTCTATCTCTTGCTGGTCTGACGCTGTGTATCTCGATCATGTTCATGACGTCATGGTTCTATGCTCTTATTGCTATGGGAATGGCTGGCCTTATTTACAAATACATCGAATATCGCGGGTAAGTTACATATTCACATTTCTTCTGCACCTCTCACCTATTTTATTTTACGAACATTCATACTTTATTAAATATCCATACTTAATTGAGCACATGACTTTCATTCCAATTTATATAAATAACCACTGGATTAACAATGGGTTTATGTTTATTTTAGAGCGGAGAAGGAATGGGGTGACGGCCTCCGAGGTTTGGCTTTGTCAGCGGCTCGATACTCCCTGCTGCGCCTGGAAGAAGGTCCTCCCCATACCAAGAACTGGCGGCCGCAGGTGCTCGTGCTGGCTAAAATGAACACTGATCTCAAACCGACCTACCGCAAGATGCTGGCATTCGCCAGTCAACTCAAAGCTGGTGAGGATGCATTGTTTTTATGACTTCAACTTCAGATTTGGATAAACGATCCATTTATAAACGAACAGTAAATGTCTGCCTGTTCCGAGCGACAAAATCATAATATCAATTCAATATCCATTAGTCTGTTCATTTTAGTATTAGTTATTCTATGTTATTTTATTGTATATATTTAACTAAAGAGAAAGTCGTTTTTTTAGGAGGCTCATTATATAGCACACCCATAGCAATGACCTTCAGAAGGCTCACAGTCTCAGTGTACATTAAAATACAGTGTACGTTAAAGTTTCAATTAAAAGTGTTAACCTGCCTAAATGTTAAATTGATCCAAATAGTTTTCTTAAATCCAACACATTTGCAGGCAAGGGTTTGACGGTATGCGTGTCTGTGATATCCGGCGATTACACTCGGCTGTCGAGCGAGGCTCTCAGTGCCAAGCAGAACTTACGCAAATGCATGGAGGACGAGAAGCTGAAGGGATTCGTGGATGTATTAGTGGCACCCAACATCGCTGATGGACTCAGTCATTT
Source organism: Plodia interpunctella (assembly GCF_027563975.2). Classification (NCBI taxonomy): domain Eukaryota; kingdom Metazoa; phylum Arthropoda; class Insecta; order Lepidoptera; family Pyralidae; genus Plodia; species Plodia interpunctella. Next base: position 3,287,399 of record NC_071295.1, read on the forward strand.
GTAAGTTTATCTAGCTAAAAATTAGTAATATAATATCGCAATGTCACCATACATAATGTACATTATTTTATATCTTGTAACATCTTGATTTTATTTTGCACATGAATTTCAAAATTCTTGAAATTCTCTTTTATCAGAGAAGTAAATAGTGAACTGAGCGTAAAATTAAAAAAATATGGTCAATCTACAACAACAAGATTTTGGTAAATCCTTCATACTAAAATACAAACTGAAATACAATTTTCAGCGTACAAACTTGTGGTTTGGGAGGACTAAAGCCCAACACCGTGATCGTTGGCTGGCCATACGGCTGGCGGCATTCTGAGGAGATGCCTGTCAGCGAGCCCAAGTGGCACGGTTTCCTGCACACCGTCCGTGCCGTGGCTGCCGCTCGTATGGCCCTACTGGTACCCAAAGGAATCAACTTCTTCCCTGACTCGACTGAGAAGGTTTGTGGACCTATGTTTTGTCTAAGTGAACAACAATAAATCCACACAAAATAACGATAGAGTTTAGTAGCCCAAACCCTTTAGAGTACGGATCACATGAACTTCTGCCTGGACTCGAATGCAAACATTTGTGGGCTAATTCTAACAGTTTACAGAACTGTGATATGAAAAAAGGGTGATAAACTAGTTACAATATTATGAATATTTTGATATACATATACTTACATTGTCGAGACTAGTTTCATTTTTAGACAAGTTTAATTGTACCAAAAAGATATTAGATATCTTATATATATATTTTAATATATAATATTATTATTTTTAAAATTATTAGATAACTTTTTACTTTTGCAGATATCAGGCAACATCGACATCTGGTGGATCGTGCACGACGGCGGCATGCTAATGCTGCTGCCGTTCCTGCTGAAGCAGCACCGCACCTGGAAGAACTGCAAGATGCGCATCTTCACCGTAGCACAAATGGAAGACAATTCTATCCAGATGAAGAAGGACCTCAAGATGTTCCTCTATCAACTCCGAATTGAAGCCGAAGTCGAAGTTGTTGAGATGGTAATGAGACGAGTTAAATATTATAAACATTTAAAAAGTAAGCCATCAAGGCTAAAAAAACTGCGGATGGGTTACAATGATAGTGATATAAATAATTTTGTATTAATTTCAGACGGACAGCGACATATCCGCGTACACATACGAGCGCACGCTGATGATGGAACAGCGCAACCAGATGCTGCGAGAGCTCCGGCTCAACAAGAAGGAGACGCTTGGCATGGTATGTATCCTACATATCTCGATTAGTTACTTCTAATTACACCACAATTCGATAGATAAATGGATGCCTTCAAATTAAGTGACTATCATCATTGCTGTCATACTGATGTATGACCTGAATCAAAAATGTCAGTAACATATACAATACACAGTATATAATATTAACTTTTGGGAAAATCTTGGGAAAATTTTTGCAGCATATTTAGAAGAAGACGAAAAGAAAAAAATGACACTTAATTTCAAACATCCTTATCAAACTTACAAACATTAATCACAAATCGAATGATATACTGTATAAAGCTTTATAAACTATGTGCATACTAACATGATGTTTGTCTGTCGCTGAACACAGATGCAAAATTTCGTGGACTATCGTGAAAATGCTGAGGAGAAGTTGCCTCTGGTAAACGGATATAGTACCCCTCGACCAGTCCACTTTTATTAGCTAATAGGCTAGATGACGCATTTTATAGTAACTATTACAATATTTCGGTCTATATGTTCTTAAAATATCTATTTATTAGGTATACCTTGATTATGCACATGTTTTGTAATCGATGTCAAGTTCGTCATCTAGCCTTTTCTTGGTTTAGTTCTCTCCTGCATTGTATCATTTGAAAGCTAGCTCTAATACTTAAAGCAATGTGTAAATGAATATGTGTTTTTATTTAAGCTTAAGATGTGAATAGACAGGCTTACTTACAGGGTCGTAACGAAAGATTTTGAACATAGTGCTTCATCGACCTACATAAATACCTTCATTAAAACATATTTCCAAATGTTACAACCTTGAAAGATTGCCATCTCATTATTTTTCAAGAATCTATTTAAATTTAGCATCGTCCATTATCATTCCACATCATTTAGCCTATAAAGTACCTTCTTATATTTAAAAAACCTTTATACATAAACGTTTTGCTTTTGATGTCATAGCTAATATTTTTCTAATGCGTATTTTTTTAAAAGTTTTCAACTATATTTAAATAAATGTCTAGCACTTTATTTCGTTGGCTAATGTGCACTATTTCTTAGATCAATGTTGTAAAATGAAATCTACGGATCTAGCGACATTTTAAAGCCGATTCCAAAAAATTCCAATTTAAGTTAAAAAAGAACTCCTTTCAATAGTTCAATGGTTTCAGTATTAACATCTGAACTATTAAAAGAAGACTTATCGATATAAAAATCATTGATTGGCAAGAGAAACTGTGCTAACACTAGGTATTTTGAGTTATATCTACTATTTATTGCCTATGTGAAGCTATAGCAATGTTTGAAAAGATTTATAGCTTTTCAAATCATTAGAATTTTAATTATTAGTACAAATTACTATTTCTCTGCGCGCGTAGCATCCTTTAGCTGAAATCCTTTTCTCATTATTGTTTATAGCAAAAATAATTAGTATTTACAAAAGCAAGAATTATATAACTTCTTAACGTTTAGGTTCAAGCAATAGTGGACCACCACCATGCAGACGTGAAGACCGCCAGCAAGGTACGGTTCGCGGAGCCCGGCGCTGAGACGGCAGAAGACGCCCCCTCTCCACCACTCTCTGATGCCGAGGACAAAGACAAGGACAGAGATGACAAGGTGAACATATTGCCCCTTATTATTACTATTTTAAAATTATGCAAAATATATGTTTGAAATCAATGTGCTCAATTCTGCTAAGATAATGAAGAAAAATTTGTTTACTATAGAGATGAATTTCGACTTCGAATGTTTTAAATTTAAAAATTATAGTCAACAGAATTAAGTACACGTTAATGAAGACTTATTTAAACGATACATGGATATTATAACCCTGTATATGGAAATTCACAAGAATCCTTTATAAGAATCCTTATTGACCTCTTGAGTAATAATTTATATAAAATACATATCTGTGGCTCGTTTAATACCTAATACTTGTAAATATGTCCCTATATATTAATGTATGTACGTTGTACAAGATTTTTTTATTATCATATTCATTACATAGATAGATTAAAAAATCCTCTATAAAGATTTATACTTTACACGAGCATGTTTGCTCACATAAGATGTCCCTAAGTACAGTGGGTACAAGTAATGTATGATAATTCCTATTTAATGGACAAAGACAACAACTTTTATGTAAAATACAATATGTCCAACATAACACTACTTGGTCAAACACGACAAATAGTTTTTCTATTTAGTTATATTTTACGAGATTAAAACATCCACGTCTCTACCCAAAATTATACTAATTGCTCACTAAAAGCTATTCGCTAGAAACTGAAATGTTTATTCACCACGCTATAAGGTTTATTTTGTTTTATCCTTCAGTTTCCGTTGAAAATGTGATTTTTTTGTTCCTCATTTTTAAGCTATAGCACTGTTACCATTTCCCAAAAGTCACTTCCATATAATTTGCATGAAAATGTTCCTATCATATTTTTTCAAAGATGTACAAAACATTCTTTCTAATTATATGGATGCGGCATAATCCTACACAGCCAAATGGAATGGCCACTATTGCACCGCATATAATTTATTTTATGTTTATCTCATACAATCAATCGTACTTACATACTAATCATGTTTCACTAATGAGTCCTAGCGAATCTACACACGGTGGTCATATGTTTGCCAATGATTCATCCACGTTGATTTGTTCACATTAGTTCGTTTGGTTGTTCACTTAGCTAAGAGATTGGATGTTTGAATGTCCGTAGTGAGTTAAAGTTTAACAATTTAAATAATATATGACATCCCGTGTTTTATTCGCCTTGAATCCGTCATGTGCAACTGTCGGTGCGCGAATCCAAATTCCATTTTGAAACGGGACGAAATTGGGGTGAATTAGGACGACTTTCGGAGTAGTTTGTTGCACATAATCGATTCAATGTGGGACTCCGATGAACGGTCGCAGTGCGAGGGCGACGTCTCGCCGCCGCCTGAACCAGACAAGCACAAGGAGAACAACCCCAATGGAGACACGCTCAAACCCAAACCCAACATGGCCGATATCACACCGTAAGTCCTTCATTTGTTATTTTTCTCTCTGTAAACGTTGCTTCTCAGTTCTAAGAAATTTTTATAGATTACATTATGCCAACTCATAAAAATTATGAAATGTGTCAGTCGAATTGATCTGAAAATCATCTAAAAAAGCTAACCGCTAATGAAACTGTTGCATCCTAAAAATAATTTATCTTACAATATTATTCATTTCATTCAATTCTTTTGCATAATTAGTATACCTACATTCTAATAGTGATAATTCTAGATCAAAGTCATTTTGAAGGTAGGTATCGGCTTAATAGGTTTAAGGTTTAATTCGTTGAGTATGTTTCATAGCTCATCTCTTTGTGTACAGTGACGAAGGCACAGTGCGGCGGATGCACACAGCGGTGAAGCTGAACGAAGTGATCGTGACACGCTCGCACGACTCCCAGCTTGTCATACTGAACCTGCCTGGCCCGCCCAGGGACACTAAATTTGAGAGGGAGTCCAATTGTAAGCATGCCACATAATTATCACTTAAAAAAATCATAAACAAAATCTATTTTTACCCACGGACCAACTAAGTAGTTGGTCTGTACGTCACCGATGTAAATTATACAAAACTTAATACCTGCTATGAACGTGTCACACAACATGTCGTGGAGTCAAATCCACGTCTTCCATCTCAAATTTAAAATGAGACTGAAATGTTGAGGTTTTTGAAAAGAAATTAAAATTATAATTAGTTTTTTCGTCTCCTAACCACAGATATGGAGTTTCTAGAGGTGCTGACAGAGGGCCTGGAGAAGGTGCTGATGGTTCGTGGAGGCGGTCGCGAGGTGATCACCATCTACTCGTGAATGCGCTCAGACTTCGCAATCGCACGCTCTCTCGAACTGTTAGTACCAGCTGTGCAAGTTACTGCGCCAATGTGCGCCTTTATGAAATGTCTTTGTGATTCTTTTATAACTATTAGTGCTCTTTGAACATTCGATTAGTCGTTTCGAGTTCGTGTCTCGTTACAATCGCATAATCGCCCTCGAAAGACTGCAGAGAAGAACGTTACGTTCCATTTCTTTATAAATATTGTATTTTCGTATTTAGTATACTGACGTTCGTTTTAATTGTATAATGTTAGCTGAAAGTTTTGTTGAATTTGCTGTTTAGAGTGGTGTTGTTTTGAAATTTATTCACTGTTGTATAGATATGTATGGATAAATGTATGTATGAATCTAAAGAAGAGCCTTATACTATCGGTGGTTAGTTCTAAGTTCGTTTTGTTATTTAGACTAGGGCTAGATTGAATTAATTTAGTTAACTATTTAAGATATCTCTTATTTACCGATATGTCATATCTTTTTTATTATTGTTTTGTGGTCGACGAACGGATAAACGTACGGATTGTTTATAAGTATTTCCTTTTATTTGTTTTTTTATGAATGTTAAAAAGTAGATACTTTGTAAACGTATACATTTATTGAAGAAAATCATGAAGATTTTTATCGATATGAAATATATTTTGTAAATAAATTATTCTGTTAGACTTTTACATCTGCTCAACTTAAAACTTACCGTGGGACTGAAGCGTGAAAATTTAACTATTCGTGTTTCCCAGCTGACGTAGAGTGATTTAATGAAAGCAATCGTAATTCTAGTCACTTTTGACTTTAGTTATCTTTAAATAAAATAAAAAAATACCAAAAATAATATTACAATATCCTTTTATCTCTTGTACAATTAACTATTGAAATTAATGTAACGTATCCAAAGATCCTCAGGGTTTTATGGTGAGTAGATTCAACTGTCGCAAATAAAATATTAAAAATTTAAAGAGAATCGAATATGCGATCTTACATTTTGATGTAATATTTAGATATTATGCCAACTCGGCCGAGCAATGCGCGTTCATTTACTGTGGCAACCTTCCACAGTAAAATTATCTGAAGTGGCAACTTCGAAGCTCGTTACGCACATTCGCGTAGTTAGACATTTTCTTACTGTGATCGTTTTATAAAGTTTCATCATGTCAGCGTTTATTTTAATTACACTTAGGTATAATCGAAACGTGTCTGCAATAAAAAAGCCTACCTTATGTAGATAGCATTCATTTATGCCACAAAAACGACAGGTAATTAGAATGGCACCAAATTGAAAAATGGACGTAACTAAAAAGTACACAGATTTTTAAAACAGTTACCATTCATAAAATTGAGATCTAAATACCTGTTCTTTAATTGTGGCAAAAATCGATTATTTATTTGCGATCAATGTGAACTTGTTTCATGTGAATCATTAATGACACCAAAATGCCATGAATGTAGTTATAAGAATCCATTAAATAATTCTACTTATACATACTATACAAAGTATTAATTGTAGTACATCTTGTGTAAAAAAAAAAACTTGTCAATTTTCATTTCGAAAACACTAAGTACCATTACCAAAATTGAAAATTATAGTAGATTCATCTTTTTGAAATTTAAAATTAAAGAAGCGGTCAAATAGTAGTCAAATATTTATCTAAATTGGTAGAATTACCGCCATTGCCTATAGGTACGATGTACGATAATTTGTTGAATAAAAAATAAACAATACATAGAAATGTATTTTTTTCCATTGGTTTTCTTTGATTTTTTGACAACTTAAAATTTTGACTTTTGGTAATGGCCAAGTCTTGGCATTCTATAAGAATAAAGATACATCTAAAGAGTGTTAGGTAACTGCCAAATAGGAATCGGTGTTGTAAAATATCCTAGTCCATAAGTGAAGTACCTAATATAATTAATTCCATCATTAAAAAAATCATTTAAGTAGGTACTGTATTAACGGACTATCAAGTTGCAAGCTGCAAGGAAACGAGAATTAAACTTAGGTATGTGGTAACTAGATCATATACATTTAGTATATACTTGTGGTACACTAACATTTCGAAATCTCCCTAGTATTTGTATTTGATATTTTTGCTGCCGACTGCAACTTGAAAGTATCGCCCCAGAGGACATTTGTACTAAGAGGGGTTTTTAGTGCATTACATCACTGTTATTAATAATAAGTAACTAGATATTAGATAAATCCATAGTTGAAACCAATATTTACTAAGAACAAGAGGTCAGTTTCTGTGTTAAAGTCGTATCTATGTAAAATTCGACAATATTATGAGATTTATGATTTTCATACAAAAAAGAATGTGAATTTAATTTTGGCTCTAGGAGTGGAAATTAATTTCCTGTGCCTCCGTACCATGAATTTGTTTTAAATAAGTGATTGAATTTGAATAGTACCTAAAAACGATAATATGTGTGCAGTGAACAAAGCGAAAGCGATAACATGTGAGAGCTGAAACTATTCAATATGTGTCAGTGATATTTCACTTAATTAAATTAAGTATAAATGAATTCAAATTATTTATTACGTCGTAACGACTTTAGTTCTCGATTATAAGGCAAAGATATTTGGTCATCACCTAGTGATACAAAATACATCTACCTAAATTTATAGAAATAGTAACATATCTTCCTTTTCGATTAGAAATATCTATTTTACTGTTTATGCCTATTAATAGGTAAGACGACATTTATTGAAAAGATAAATTATTGAATTATATACTAATGCAAATTCGAAAATTATAATAAATATTTTAAGTATTTTTTATTAATTAATGAGAAAATGACATTAATATGACCGAGAACACACCTAGTATGTACTCAAAGAAGCAATTTATGAAGTTATTTTAGAAAATAATTATTTTCATTTTAAATTATTAAAACACTGGTGCACAGACCATTTAGCTGGTGTCATACGATTGAAAAGAAACTAATATAATAACGTACAAATCCTTCAGTAATTATTACACTTTCTAAATTAATAATGAATAGAAAGTTGTGAATGCGATTCCATAAAAGCTAAATATACCACTTAGAACGAACAAAACTATGTAAATCTATAATTAATTTCAAATAATGTTCAATCAATATAACATTTATTATAATGTCGAAATACATTTACAGTCTAAGACGCCAAAGATTTACTGACCTATTAAAATTGAGATCATGGCAGAAATTGTAATGTAATTACAAGAACTATATTCTAGAGCTGTCATTTTGTAATCACAAACGTGTGCCAAACCTTATCCATCTCTAAAGAATCATTGACATGGTTACCACCATACAAATAAGTAGAATACTCTACCTATTTAGATACATAAGTAGTCTACTTAGACTATTTACGCAGTCATCTTTCAATAAATGTATCAGTAATGTACCTTATAATCATAATAGCTTTGGAGTTACATTGTGTGTTAGAGATCTCACGTTAACTAACATAGTTGTAATTCAAGAAATGCACATACATAGATAGTTATCCTATTACAAATAGTTTTAAAATCGTGTTCGTAATTCAATCGTACATTTTAGCCTTATTCGGAGCCAGTATAGGTAATGTAATCGCCATCAAAGTTTTTAAGAGTCGATTGGATGATCGGGCTCAATTTTACAATACTTGATTTAATTTGAATTGAAACTAATTTGAACAGTGTTCCACCCTCAAAAGAAAACCACGGGGAGCCGCAACTATACCCACCGATTTGCAACTTTATCTAAAATAAAATGAAATCACGACAATCGTATAACAAAAAACATCTAATCGACTGTAAAACCTGTGGCGGCAAAATCGCAATTCCCTTCAGATAAGAATGTTAGTAGGTAGTTGTCAAGAATATAATTGGAATAGTTTTGACATTGTTTAGTTCGATATTAGAGATCCACTAGTGGATCCTAGTCGGGAGGATCAAAGTGGAATGAGGGACACCAACTAGCCACCTTAACTGACGGGAATAGAGAATACTGTCGAGTGTCAAGTTTATTGATGTAAAATTACGTATGTTAGATTTTAGGCTGTGAGTCAGCGTTAACACATTCTTTACATTTAAATATTCAGGCTAGAGTTGCTGTGATACATCATTATGGCTATAAATTATTGTGTAGTCATTTCTGGCTATGGGTAATCAATGGAAATAACGATTAACGTTTAAAGCCATATTATATCTGTGATTTCACTGACGTGTAGTGCACCTTACCCGCGATCTGCTTATTTCAACTTTGAAAACCCATTAGCCAATATGACTTTCGTTTTGGACATTATACTCATGTGAACCATGATTATTCCATTGTATTCCAGTGTCATATAAACCTAACTTTAAAACTAACTTTTCTTATAAATTGTGACAGTCTTTCTGTGCATTTGTATTAGAATCTATCTTCGCGTTAATTATATCGGATTACCTGATAGACGAACAGAAATCCATCGCCGCAGTGCGACATGCTAGTTTTAACTGTTTACTAAATATTTTGGTCTGGAACGAGTTTTATTAGAAAATATATTTCGAAATGTAAAAGTTGTTTAAGAAATTATTAAAATATTCAAATAATAATTCTAGAGAATTAGCCAGTGAGTAAATTTAAGAAAAAGATGTTATGAGTATAATGAAATAAATTAATGACGAAATATTTAAAATTTTAATTGGATCATCCTACCCCAACACTTTAAATAATACACATTTTCATAAATACATAATTTTATTACAGAATATTTGAAAACTTTACACCCAAATTCTAAAGACTAGAAAAATATAATTTGTATATTTTTAGTTACTGCAATGTACACAATAAATACATATCCTTTGTACTTACAAGTAACACTTTTTTACTTACATGTTTCATCATATGCTTAACAAAATAAGAGGTTTTATAAATTATTATAAATACAATTATCACATTTATTTTAGGCACTATTGGCACATATACAATAAGGTACATTAATTCTTATTTGTATCCAGTAGATTAATGAATTAACATAATTCTGAACTATGTATGCTATCTGCTAGATACTGCTTCAAACCATGTTTATTATAGGAAGTATAAAATTGGCTAAGTACTGAATATTTTAGACTGACTACTTGCATTCCTAAGATCTTCAGATGTTTTTTCCTCATCATTTGTGGACCAACTAGCTGCTCATTATCAGAGCAATACTGATCAGGCAAATGGATAAGCACAGCTTTAATTTCATTTTTCACAGATTTTGACTTCCAATTAGGAGTATTTATTTCCAAATCAACTGGATATATCATAACATCTACAAGATAAGTTTCATCTGAACAAAATTGTGGCAGTAATACAGCTGCAGACACTTTGTGGCCATCACCTGCCATTTCTATGATATACTCCATGATCTTGTCAACCATATTTTTTACTCTATTATCTTGTTTTAATGGCTGGTTCCAATGATCTTTAGGCAGGAGAGGTCCTGAATATTCATCACATTCTAGTGATAAAACAGTATCAATCAAATGTAGTTTCTGATAAATATCTGGCTTTACCTTAACCAAATATTCGGGGCTGCAAATTCTATTCACTAACTTTAATGGATATTTCCCGACATAAAGGAATGATAGAATTATTGAAGACAAATTATCAGCACTTATATTATAAAACTTCTGATAAGTTATGTCTTCTGCCAGTTCCCAAAACCTGTCTTTTGTAGGATATGATAAAAAGCCAAAGGGGTAAATGAAAGACTTCAAAAAACTTGCTGGCAAGCAATTGCTGTTCTCAATAAAGTACTCTGCAGAAGCTTTTAATATTTGCTCACTTTGAATGTGGAAATGCATGCAATAATTTAAAATTCCTACAATTATTACATGTGATTTAATTTTAGGACCTCTGAGCCTCATGTATTTCTCAACTGCTTTCTGAATTTGATCATCTGTGTAATTTAATCTGGTAATTTTTGTTATAATATCTAGCAAAGAGTCTTCATCCAAAGTGTGTATGTTCATATGCAGCCACGTACCTACCACATTAAATGTTTGCACAGATGAATACTTCTCTTCTATAAAAGCACTCAGTATGTCTAGCATTACTGGTACTTTTATTTTATCCCACAACTGGGATAACTTCTGCTCTAACAATGTTAATAATATCCTTTTGCTCACTTTCAATCCAGTCAATACAGAAAACAGTTGTCCAATATTTTCCTCATTTATATCTCCTTCTCTTTGAATAAAACCAACCCACAGTTTGTCAATTGTAGTAGCATACTGAGTATTAGTCTTATTTTCTATAAGAAATGCAAGAAATATACAAATTTGCTCAATATTCAGTTTATTGTCAAGTGTTCGAAATAAAAGTTCATCACTAAACTTAGGCTTATATGGCTCCAGGAATGTGGATGTTGATTGTATAACATTCAGTATAGTCTGAGTATCTTCCGTTTTTATGACAACTTTAATCAGTTTATCTAAAATTGCCCCTTTTGCTAAATTGACATGCATGTTTTTTGATTCTTTGCCTGTTGTTATGCTTGGATTATTCTCCAGATAATGTATCCTTTCCATAGCTCCGAGGGCAATATTTGGAGTTATCTTAGTACATTTTGATAACAAAGAAAACACGTCGCGTAGATCCAGGCATTGATTAAACTCTGATTGAATAAGTTGATAACTGATTGATTCATGTTTACCTTTTGGTGCGATTGCTTCTTCTTCCACTTCAATATTTTTCCATCTTCTCACTACAACTGGAAGCTCTTGAACGTTAAATCCGTTTTCAACTAAAATTGTACTATTACTGAATTCTGGATTGTCGTTACCTTTGTTGTCGCTCAGTGTTCGGCGAAATACATTGCATAAATTATATGTAAATGATTTATTTTTTGGTATCAAATACTTTCGTAACACTAAAGTCATTTTACTTATAATGTAACTATTATACAACTTTTTAGGAAAATCTATTAATAGACTACCTATATTTACAACCCAAAGAATAAAATAATTATAAGGCAAAAAACACAAGAAATAGGTATCATTTTGATTGACAATTGACATTGACAGTTGCCTCGAGCGAGACTAACTTTTTTTGGTACCTAATATATATAAGAATCATATAAGAATAACTGGTAAGCCTCAAGTGATTATATACTCTTTGGAAGGCCTCCGTGGTAAGCCTGGCATGGCAAATCACAAACCGAAAGTAAAACCCTAAAACTAACACAATTTATTGAATATGGTTAGTATTTGTCGACCTGTCAGCTGTATACGACACAATTAATCTTAAAAACCTCATGCAAAAAATTTGATCCACAACAGGCGATATCTAATTTATATCAGTACTAACGAAAATGCTGAATAAGCAATGGTTCCAGCTTCAGTCTGATTAAAGTAGGTAGAAGGTTATTTCAAATAGTTAGATACTACGAAAGTAGTGTTCTGACTGGCTCCCTTGTTATTTAATATTTATAGCAATGTTTAGCCCATCACCCAATATACCGATTTATTTGCTTCATGGAATACATTTTTTGAGAAAAAGGCTCTTAAGGTCGGATGACATCAAAAAATTCGACAAAGAATGACAAGACAACAGACTGTGTGTAGTCCTCCACACAAACTTCGTAGTTAGGAAAGGCTTTTGCCCAGTGGGACTTAAACAGCTAATAAAATAAAATAAATACATTTTAAAAATATGTTACAACGTGTACTTAACTTCTACCCTATACAAAATTCAGAGTATGATTAAATAAAGAATGATAAAGTTTACATGACTACACCACTACCTTGCTAAGTAAGATCCCTGTCAAAACTTTCACCACACTGTCAAAAATCGTGACCCAAAGTATCACGCTTTTTCAGTCAATATCAGCATTATCAGCGGTCTAGTAGTAGTAGTAGTAGTTGGTTTCCATCTATGGTGCTAACAAACTGACATTACATGTCATGTGTCTTGTCATTGATAACATTCATTTAATGTCAGATCAGTCAACCGATACCTACATAATCAAGCACGGGACGGTTTTTCTTTTGGTCTTTATTTTGCTGCCCTGCAGCAGTTGTAATTTAGTATTTTCGATGTAAAACCAAAAAAAAAATTGTGTTCATATATAGTATTTTTATGTATCTATAAAAATATTGTCTACCTACTTGTAATATAAGTTTTGTGAACACGAAGTTGAAATTCAAACTAAAAAGTACTAAAGTTTTTTCTGTGTAAGGTTTATTTTAATTATAATACGAGTACGGTAAGTAGTTTTATTATATAGTTTATAAGTCTTTTTCATTTAGGTATATAAACATAATTACTATTTATCAAAATAGTACCCTAATTGAAAATGTAGATCCTATCATTGCTAAAGCTAAAAGCCGCTTTGTAGTTGTTCAAATTTCTCAATTATTTGTTCTTTAACAACTTAACTTTAACAATACTCGACATTCGTTACAATAACATCTTTGAATATATACCTATATTATGCATAAGTAATGTAAAAGGCTAACCTGATGTGAATATGTTTTCTGTAATGGTAGGTTAAATTTGATGAAATAAATAAATGTAAAAAATCTATTTTATCTGATATACATATTTTTAACATTTCTTTGACCTTGTCAACTATATATTATATAAATAGATACAATTTACATTTGTTTAAGCTGTTTTAGTCCAGGGTTTTAAAACACATTCCTGTAATCGGTCACAGATTTTAATCCTTCTCATTCCTTTTGAATAGGCCGCCACTACACTACCTTCTGGTGAAGGAAAGCATTGTGAGAAACCTGCAATTGTGTGTAATCTTTATCTATCTAAACCTGTGCCTATTATCTGTCAATAAAGAAGAAAGATTTGTATGTTTATAACTAATAAACTCAAAAATTACTACTATTTACTACGGTTATATATATATACTACGGTTTTGATGACATTTGGCACATACAAAGGCTACCTATTATCGTAAAATGTATATGCTGTCCGAGTGTAGCGGCTAGTTATTTATATTAAGAAATCATATCACTTATTCAGAAATTACACCCTCACAAACACTTTTTCATTCATATTTACCAAAGCTACAAACATTTCGCATTTCGGTTTTTTAATTGATTGAATTACTTACAAAACTATTTTTTACATATACAACATTATTATATATAAATTATTGTGTAATAAAATACAACCCAGTTAATCAGTAAATAAAGAAAATGTCATTTTACAGCACAACATCATTGCTATCCATGGTCAATTTCATCAAATGTTAATCAGTATTGAAGCATCAAATTAAATATAAACATTAGTCCTTTGTTAGGGTTCTGTAGTCCTACACTTGTAGTTTCGCCTTTAGATAGTTAGTACTCATATATATGATGTAACGAATAACTCATATATATGATATAACAACATTAACAAAAAAAACTGTCACACCTAAATTGGCTTTATAAGTTTACGAGTAATAGTCTACCAACTGTATTAGCTACTATAAAACTTTGAACAAATGACATGATACGCAACTCTTGGTCGTTCAGTCGGGAATCTGACTCACACTTATTTGGTTGTTATAGTAACACACACATTTGGCCGGTTATTATCTATTAGAATAAATGTGTTCATTTATATTACAGATGATTTGTTGCATTAGACTTCATTTGCTTTTAAGAATAAGCATGAAAATTTTATTACTTGTATGTCAGTTTCTCAAGGTGTAAAACATGTGTTTGGGCTCCAAGAAAATATTGGCCGTATTAAAAAAGTACCTATTCTCCTATTCATTCATAGCCATTTTTTAAATTAACCTCTATTGTCCCACTGCTGGGCAAAGGTTACCCCCATCGCCTTTCATACCTCTCTATCCTTAGTAGCCTTATAAAGCCTTACAAAATAAAATTAATTGATCTTTCATTCATTTTGCGAAGTCATTAGAAACTATAAAATTTATAGAAAGTCTAATAATAGGCCAGCAGTTCAGCACACATTAATTTATGGCTTTATGCTTAATTTTATATTTATGGTCAAATACTCAGCTATCGAAGTGTTCAATCTTCAAAAAAGAATTTAGGTACGTATTTGAGAACCACTGCTCTATGTTAAGTCACTTTTTTATTATTACATACTGTATCACCTGTGTACTTAATTAAAATTTTACTTTCATTATATAATAATAAATAGTAGCTCATTCCAGTTACTAATTAAATAAATAGTATAGGGGTTTAGTTCCGACTCTATCGGATGTTGTAATTAAAAAAATAAATCAATACATATAAATAATCTTTAAGATATATCGTAAGACTACATGTTTCATTTTTATTAGGACTCGATTTTTTTATTATTTAACATGGCAATCCTTGTTTTCTGCGCAAACTAGCAAATTATTCAACCTTGCATTCCATTTTATCATTAAACATGGCAGTTGTCACACATGTCCTCTATATATGGTGACTAACATTATATTCTTCCTTTGCTCATAAATTTATTTTTATTGATAATGCTTAGCACGTCACGAAGCGGTGTTGGTGTAATGGTTAAGACCCCCGCCTGAGGATCGAATCTTACGAAGTTCCCAGGTTCGAATCCTACTCGTGCCACATGAGTTTGTATACCAATCTGACTTATGTATAGTAGTTTTCATAGATCACCACTTGCTTCCGGTGAAGGAAAAACATCGTGAGGAAACCTACACACTTGTTGATTATTAACTTGTGTGTGAAATGGAGAAGGCAATGGCAAACCACTCCATTAATAATGCCAAGAAACGTGTGTTTTATTCCATGTAAGTGCCTCAGTCATGAGAAATACGACTATGAAGAAGAAGCACGTCATATGTTCGACGTTGAAGCAAGGTAGATAAATGTTTACCTTGTGATTTAGTGCATACTAACTTTACGACATTCTCTAATTGACTTGGATTATCTGTACTATTTTATCTTTATGTTTATATTATTTTGGTTTAGTTATACGACCTACTTACTCACTTGTCAGTAATTCAAATACTCGTCTATGTGTTTTCCTAACTTTATTTTATGACTTTACTTTAAATTGTAATTATTTTGTAATTAAGTCTCCTCCAAATACACATTAGTACCTACCACTACATATTGCAAACACAAGTAAATTTATTTTATTGCGTAACGATGTTCGATCACTTCAATTTATGAGATCAAAGCTGTGACAAACGGACAGACAATTTGGATTGGGATTCTAGGAGTCCACAATTAATTATGCGATCCGTCTCTATATCAAAGTTAATAAAATATGATTTAGATATTTCGGCGATACGAGTAACAGACAGATTTACTTTCGCACTTTAATGATATAGGTTACAATTCGCAAGAATTGAATCTGTTTATGTAACGCGATTTTTTGAAGAGGCAATGAGACAATTTTCAAAAGTCCCGGTTTCGGTAAAATTGGTAAAACCATAATAAATTATACGCCTAAACGTTCGTCTGGAATCTTTACTACCTATTGGTGAAAACCGTACAAAAATCCGTGTAGTAGTTTTTGAGTTTATCTAGTTCATACAAACAGAGTCAACAGAGGGACTTCTTTTTATAATATGTAAGGATAACGATACAGTGATGACATAAAAATGTCACACAGTTGGAATAATACAGCTCGGTCAATGGAAACATAGCATGTGCTGCTTTGAACGCGTTCACATATGGCTACCTACCGAGCCTATAAATATCGCACGCTGTATTTCTGCCATTATACAGTTCAATTATCACTCAACGGTGAAGTAAACTGCCAAGTGATTTCGTGCGAGGACAAATCACAGCGGTTTGATGAAAACTTGAGATAGCAAAGAGAGTCTGTGAGTCTGTATTATTTTTGTACAGTAATCTGGAACGATAAGAGATACTTAGTGATGTACGAGACTTTTTACATTTTTTTATCTCTACTGTTTGGTTTTCGTCGAAACGGATTCAGTGTTGAACTGCTTTATAACACTTACGTATCGAAACTATCGAAGATCGAATTTCACGAGGTGTAATTGTAGAGTGGGCAGAATATTACACTTTAGTAACTTTAGTTGAGCGGTGTCTTTTTCTCACACGTGTTTGGTGATCAAGAATTCAGGTCAGGTCGTTTAAAATGAAATGCGTACAAAAACTTGAAACTTAAGTGATAACTCGAATTTGTGTAGTATTTTTACAGTCTAAGAAACATTTCAAACTCTGTTTAAATGGCTTATCGTATTATCAGATGATTGAGTAATATTATTTGTGTACTTATAAAATTCATTATCAGCCCATCGATCACCGACACGACACGGCGAAGTGCTAATTTTCCGACGCATTTGTTTGTAAATCAATCGCTATATTTATTTTTCCAGATGGGGTTTCAGTTGAAATGGGGTATAGCGGGCGTGGGCATGATAGCCCACGACTTTCTGACAGCCTTGCACACGCTCCCCGCAGAACAGAACAAAGTGGTAGCTATAGCTGGTAAAGATTTGGAACGAGTGCACAGATTGGCCACGCTCCACAAAATCACCACAGCTTATGAAGGCTACGAGGCACTAGCGCGTGACCACTCTATAGGTAATACCACTATGCTAATACCTATCGTCCCCATTGTCTTTCAATGTATTCATAATATTACTTCAGCGGTTACTGTAATTACTGTGACATATAACTTGGCTTTTCAATCATCATCTATTATATATTATGCACATGTGTCATGTTATGGGTTACGTACAGATAGATATATGTACAATAACCTAAATATTATTATTTATGCCCTTTTTCTCTGAATCTTAATTTTGATACCTTTTCTCGTTGTGGCTAGAAAATAACACTTATAGTTTCGTATTAAATAATTAATCTTAAATATATACCTACTTTGCAAACTTAATTAATAAATCGGGAGTAGTGTCCACAATATTCCTTAGTGAAATTAATCAGCTTCATTAGTGCACACGCACCTATACCTATGTGCACGCATACATAAGAACATTTATTTGTACGGACACTTTATAGTTCTCTTAGCACAAATATCTCTTTTATTGTCTCAGTGACATCCTCTCAATTTTATTATTTACAGACATTGTATTCGTCAGTGTACTAAACTTGCAACACTATGAAATCACTAAATTAATGTTAGAACACGGCAAACACGTTCTGTGCGAGAAGCCAATGGGTATGACGTACAAACAGATAAAATCGCTGGTGGATCTGGCGCGGGAGAGAAAATTATTCTTGGTGGAAGGCATGTGGTCCAGGTTCTTCCCTGCTTATGACGCTTTGGACAGGCACATAGCCTCAGGCGGGCTTGGGGACATCTATCACATCAGCATACAGTTTGGGGTGGAAATTAACGACATTGAGAGGAACCTGTAAGATATTTGTATTCTTTCATCATTCTTCACTAAACCAAGTATCGTAACGTCCGAAGTTTCAATAGTTTTAATAATCATTTGCTTGTTTTCATTCTCAGTCTTAATTCGATTGTCGCAGTGTTTGGGAACCAATTATTTAAACTCTCCTGGGTATAATACAATTGACGCATCAGACGTTACAAAATATACTTTATATAAACCTTCCTTGAAAAAATCTTCTGAAAATGACCCCTGTATTCCAAGGACGTTCTATTTGGTTACCTATTCTACTTCATATATATTTTTGCTTCAACAATTTCAACATAATTTTGCTGGGTACGAGCTGTCAAAACTTCATTATTTAAACGACCTTCTATATGTCGACTCGCATCGTTCACGTATAGTCACAGAGCCGGTGTCATTTTCAATTATCTCTAATGAACCAGGTTACAGATGTCACTCATTCCACGCATTCGTTTTGTAAACAATTCCATTGAGATTTTAGATAACAAGTCGTCATGCTGTCAAAAAATTTTTAGTGTGACGCGTTGCACGTGAAAAGGCAGTGTAATACATTTTGTTCTTAAGTTAATTCAGCTAGTACTTCTTACTTTACGAAGTAAGAAGCGCAATAAAGTCTACGGACTTTATTGCGCTTATTGATCTGAGGTTAACATTTTAGGATGAAAGACCTGGGTGGGGGCGCGGTTTTAGACCTTGGGTTGTACATGCTTCAACTTATACAATTTATTTATAAGGAAGCGCCCACCGATATTGTGTGCACGGGGCACTTAAGTAAAGCTGGTGTGGACGAGTCCATATCCTGTTCGTTGAAATACAAAGATGGCCGTACGGCAACTCTCTCTGCTCATACGAGAGCCACGATGCCTAATAAAGCTGAAATAGTGGGCTCCAAAGGAACTGTTGCTGTAAGTTATATTTCTCACTTTCAAACTTTCGCAAACGATAACCAACTTTATTTTAATGACTATATGAGTGATATTGAAAATATTTTTTATAGCTGTTAACATTTTTATTTTTTATTTTATTTAACTTTATTTCAAAATAAAAAAGAACTGCTGAATTAAATTCAACTATCATTTTTCCCTTCCAGCTTGAGTATTTTTGGTGCCCCACGGTGCTCCGCTTAGGGGGCGCTAACATTACCGAGTGGACCCTTCCCAAGGGCAAGTTCAAATTCCACTTCCACAACAGCGCCGGCCTCAGCTACCAGATACAGGAATGTTGGGACTGCCTCAGTAAAGGTAGGTTGTTTACTACATACAAGCATGCAATTGTTTATTATATATGGAGTATCTTTGTGTGTGTGCTCATAAAAAGACTATTCCTATCTATTACCTACGACACGAAATTATCACAACACCTAATATTTCGTGTATGTATGTGTTGATAACTATTTTATTTATATGTACGGCATTGTTAAAACTTCCTCAGTGATTTTCCTGTACAAATAGGTACGACTTGTAATTCCAGCCTGTTCGAACAATCTTTTTTTTAATAAAACTTTAGTTTCATTTAATAATTAGTAGTCTGTGTAGTACACGAAAATCACTTCAACTGTTTATGTGGTTCATTATTTTGGTTCTTGTGTTTAATCTTACACCGTATATAACATATGAAGATCATGGTCTACTTGGCAGTATGTTAAATATCCTTATCTTGTTCATTTTAAACTCTAATGGGTAATAAACAATCACCTTGATAATAAACAAATTCCCCTAGAACGAGATTTCCTTTGGCGTTTTCCTTTTCCGGCTATCGTTAAATTAGTCTTCTGCGTCTTTCAAATGTTATATTACTAACATCACCACTCTTTATTTCTTTGTGGCTGACGTGTCTACGACGACAGTGTTGGTGCGACCACATTGAATGAAACTTCATTTACTTTCATTTAATACGTTAACCACAACTAAATACAGGGCGTTTTTTAAACATCAGCTATTTTTCACATGTTCTTACATGGAATACAACTTCCAAAAATAAATCATAAAATTTCGACTCCATCCATACTCAGCTGATCAGTTAATGCGTCCATTTGTAAGAGCAAACAAATTTTGTCATTTAATGAATTTCTTTGGATACATACCTATTACGTCATCAAAATGTTCGGTATATTTTTATAATAATATAGTCTGTGGATAAGTGTACATACCGCAATCTGTTTTCAGGTTTGTTGGAGAGTCCGAAAATGACGTTAGACGAAAGTGTACTTATGGCAAAACTGACGGACACGATGAGGGCACAACTAGGTGTTTTAGAGAGTGGACTTTAACCTTAAATCTTATAATTATATATAAAGTACTTATTGCCAGTATATAATGTTGAATCGAGTATTATAGAATGTTGATGCCTTCGCTTTAATTATAATTATACCAACTGACAAATGACTTGTCAGTGGCAGGTATTGGCCTTGCTTTATCTCTAAGAATTTGGATAATTCCGTAATCTTTTGCATAACACTTTGTTTACAAATTAAAGGTGAATTGATAGCAAAATCTATTTTCTCGATATTATAGCATGAAGTTTTTCTTCAATAAATGCTAGAATAAAGAATATTCTTGAGATGAGAAAGGCGGTATACGTTTTTTAAATATGAATAAAGCTTGCACAAGCAATATTTGAATAAAGCCTTGCTTCGTTCAGTGAGGTAAAGAAATAAGATTTTTTTACAAAACTCTTTATGTAATTCATAAACGATTAATAGCCAAAGAGGCTGATGACAGGGATAGACAACATAAGGCTGCTTTTGACAAGGTTTTCTGAGGATTCATCTTATCTATTCAGGCTGCAATATCTCCTGAAACAACTTGGCAATGTAAGCATACATTGCCTAAAATCTAAAGGTGCTAGACCACTAGACAGCAGAAAGTTAGAATCGATGCACGAAGTTGATAAGCTGTATTTGAGGAAGAGTACCTACCAAGAGTAATAATTTTGAAAATGTATTTATCATATAGCACTCCCCTACTTCGCACATGTCTAGTGGAAAAGCAGCCTAATGTCCGCTATGAGCACTTCATCTGACAGTTGGTAATTTGTGCCAGTGAAACGGGAACAAAATGTACTTGAGATTGTGATAGTAATTATAAAAGTACCCTACGCACGGACTATGTAAAAGTACAGTATTTACCTCAAATCTATCTGTGATGCCATGTGTGTTGTGAGACGGTTGTTAAATTATTATGATCAAATAAATTATTAATACATTATATTGCACAAAATATTTATTTTATTTAAACACAAATTTATATTTATTGAGAAATCAAGGGCAGTAAAACGATAAATTACCTATATACCTTCATATACCTTCATACACAAAATATAATATAAACTTATCGAGTAAAAAAGGGAGATAAACCGAAATATGAAATAAAATATACCTAATAGTTATAAGCTTATAGTCAGAATTTAATAGTTTCACGAAGTAATGTTTTATAGGATGCGCTCAATATTCTTTGTAAATAAATACTAGTAATAATACATGACAATATAGCGCTTTCGAGATGAAAATTTACGAACTTCCTCATTTAATTGACTAGTGGACTAGCAGGACAATATTTTAGAAATTTAATTTATTCAATGTCTGCTCACTATTTCCATTTTGATCACAGATATAATGATGAATTTGATATTTTTAGCGGTTAAATGCATTACTTTACTCGTAACAGTCGTAAAGCAGTGACGCGATAAGCTGCCACATTAATTATGTTTAATAGTCGTTGTATGAAACTGCTTTTAAGATGACCTCTCTGATATGTTCATAAGCCAAAAACTTCTTGAACATAAAACATTCACCGTAAACGTTTTTCGATTTCACGTCTAATTACATATAATTATACAGTCTGTCAAAAAAGTGATAACAATAAATGAGGGCGCTGTCCCCTATTGACTGGTAACACTTGTGTTTATCAACCAATCTTGACCTTTCTATTTAATATTGCAATGGCAAAAAAAATGTAGTTCGTTCAAAATCCGTTTACTTCACTTTCATAACAGACTGTACCTACACTTAATAAACAGTTCTGCACGACACAATTTGATTTTTCTGTCCCTTTCACCCGTCGCGGGGTACGATAAGGGAGTCTGAGCTTTACGACTATACTGTTAAGAGTTATTTATTTGTTGAACTTGTCAAAGACCCCGCGGATGATGGCGGCGCCCTGGCGCAGCTGTTCCTCAGTGATGACTAGAGGAGGCGCCAATCTGATGGTCTGTCCGTGGGTGGTCTTAGTCAACAAACCGGCATCACGCAATTTCAGAACCAAGTCGTAAGCCGGAATGCCTGAAAAAATTAACGGTACGATAAGCGACATATTTTATTATTTTTTATTTACTTCTAAATGGTGGATTTTTTAAGAAATTTTATTTTTAATTAAGTATTTATTCATTAAAAACTCAATTCAAAGTCAATTGTCTGAAAATCATGACAATTTCACATTTTAACTCGTATTCAAACTTTACCAAACTAGGTACCTAGCGTGAAAAATATTTGAGATGTCACTTACTATCGTCGACGTCGATGGCGAACATTAGCCCCTTGCCCCTGATGGCCGTGATCTTCTTTCTCGGGATCTTCTCCAGTTCCTCGCGAAGGACCAACTCCAACTTGGCCGCTTTCTCACACAGTTTCTCTTCAAGAAGTACCTGTGGTTACTAAAATTCTTTAGCCATATTTAGACCAAGGAAACTGGGAAAACTGCTACTGTGAGATATCGCTAAAGCCCGCGATTCCTATACAAGACCGAAAAAGCGAGCAGTCCATTAGAAAAGGTTCATTTCCTGCAATGATGTAATAAACTATATAAACATTAAGAACTCACCTTCATAGCTTCCATGGCAACTGCACAAGCCAAAGGATTTCCACCGTACGTTGACCCATGCGTTCCAGGGGTGATCACCTGAAACATACACCATCTTCATCAATGTCAGATAGGTAAGTACGTATTATACTTGTATGTACTACTTATTTATATTTGCGTGACCGTAGCGGAATTTATAAACTAATTCTTGGAAATTAGCCAAAATCGATACTGGTAAAGTCACAAAGTATTATTACTTACACTATTCCACGTTCTTTAAATATACCTAGCTCATTTGTATAAATATGGTACCTAAGTGAAGATATGCATAAGAAAACAGTGCTTGCGGGTGGTTGGTGAATTAATCGCGGCCCGTTTGTCACATCTTTAGAAAAAAAAGAACAAACCCAGTTAGTATTAGCATTTTTGTCGAGGACGTCTGGCTTCAGACCTCGAGGTCGCCAGCCTGTGACCAACCAAACAAAGTAAAACTAGTGTTGTGTACTCACGCCCATGATCTCGTGACTGGTGAGCACCGCAGAGACGGGCAGCATGCCGCCGCTGAGCGCCTTGCCGAGGATCACTATGTCCGGCTTCACACCCTCGTGGTCTACTGCCAGCATCTTGCCAGTACGACCTGAAATCAATTCAAGTAATTTTGAAACTGACTTTATTACAAATTTCTTGTTTATCAAATATACTTTTTAGGTAGTAACATAGTGTACTTTAAAAGATACCTTTTAGGTCAAGTCGTAGGTATGATTATGTTATGATTATGAACGTCAAACATATTTAATGTTTCTATACTAAAGAGGTGATAGGCCAACATTTTATTTACAAATTATCCTGTCCCTTTTAATCACGCAGACAGTAAAATTGGTCTAAGAATGTACGCAAGTATTGAGAGCATCAGGGAAGAGGTACTAAATAAAGATAGGTCGTAAAACTTTTGTTTACCTAATCCAGCTTGCACTTCGTCGTCGATCCATAGCACGTTATACTTGGTGCAGAGCTCGCGGACCTTCTTCAGGTAGCCCTTGTCAGGGATGATGACGCCCGCTTCGCCTTGCACTGGCTCCACGAAGAACGCAGCCACTGTTGGGTCTTGTAAGGCTGTCTGAAAAACAATATTATGTTAGAAATAGCACGCTGCTCTAGACGATATAACTTAAATTTCGATTTAAAGGCCTAGCTTGACCTTCTGAGTCTGGGAAAAAGGGAAACGAATATTATAGTTTTTGATTTGGTTGATTAGCTAGTTATAGGTATAGTAGCACGAACCTCCAAAGCCTGGACGTCATTGTAAGGGATGAGTTTGAACCCTGGCATGAAAGGCCCGAATCCCTCATAGCAGCTGGGATCCGAGGAAGACGAGCAAGCGGACAGAGTGCGGCCCCAAAAGTTGCCGGCCGCGAACACAATCTGCGAAAGAGTTAAAAAGAATTGAGGAGGAGAAGAGACTTATTTAGTCTGATGTCGTAGCTTCCACCAGCACTTAAAATAGTGCATACAATTGCGAACGCTATCAAGCTGATTTTTTTGATAAGTTGAATTCATATCATACCTAACTCTTTTTTAGATCATCAATAATTTTCTTAGATTGCAAGACAGCATCAATATGTTACTCGTCACGAGTTCACGACACACAGGAGAAGTCGGGTTTCTTCCTTCAGGGTCGTTCATTAGCTTGTAGTTAGATATAAGTCTGTGGTCATTAGGTAGTTACTAAAGTTTGTAGCTTGCGGTATTGTGATAACAATTATCAATAATTCATAAACAAATTGTTCATAAAAAGCGCAAGCGATCTTCGAAGGTATGGTAGATATTGCTATCTATCAGTGTTAAACAATTTGGAAATAATGTTTAGTTTCAAATTAGTTACCTTGGCTTGGTTGTCCGGGATCTTCTTGACCTTGTAGCCCCACTTGCGCGCGATCTTGCAGGCACTCTCGCCGCCTTCCACCCCAGTGTTCATGGGCAACAGGCGGTCGTACCCCAGCAGTTCCGTCATGAACTTCTCGTACAGACCCAGCTGGTCGGAATAGAAGGCTCTGAAATATTTAGCTTGGGGTTTTTATTCTGAAGCATCTTCTTGCAGTTACTGATGTCTATTAAGGTATATATATAAGTACCTACGATTACTGATGTCTTTTAAATTCTAATTTAGATTTTAGTATCGAGTAAAATATAACTTTCAAAAACTACTTTTTATGGTTTAATTAATTGGCATACCATGGATACCTAAACATAAAATAAAGCTGACCTAAGTCAACTTCAAAAAGGAACTGACATTTCATGCTGTACTGGTACGGTACAGCATGTCAGTTCCTTCCTCTCTTCCCTCGCGATAAGGGAGTAAAGGTAAAGGTAGTGATCGCATCGTACCAATGGGATAAGTCGACGAGAAAATTTAATCTGTCTTGTTCTTCGAAGGTATGTTCTTGCCTCTTCGAAGGTATGTTCTTGCCTCTTCGAAGGTATGTCAATAATATGGCAGTGATAAGCAAAAGTTAAATGCAAAGTTTTTTTAGTACCTACCTTACCTAGATAAATATTTTCTCCGATAAAGTGCATAAAAATAAATTGTTTTGCAAACATTTCTACCTGATTGTACTTAAATCTTAACCTCAAATGATATAAGATTTCTGTTTGTGTGCATTAATTTGTTTTGATACAACTATAGTCTATTATTATACGTTATCAGGTCATGAACTTATGAGTGGAATTTTACTGTTGTCCATTAATTACGATACAAAGAAACACTACAATACGAATAAATAAACCAGTTTATCCCATTTTGTAGTTTCCAAAACTTTCACGCGCTGCACATTGAATACTTAAGTATATCTATTATTAATACATGTTAAGTTTTCTCAGACAAATATTTCCCGTTAAAATTATTATTTGAATTCACGGAATTAATAAGTACTTGGCGGTGTACCTACTAATTCCTTGTTAGTACATACTATAATATATAACTATAATAATCGAAGCATTAGATTTGATTTTTTGAAGTAAAGAAAAACAATTTATTTAGTTCTATATCAAAATCAACATTGTTAATTACAATATTATACATAACCAAATTTGGCTCCCGCTCAGCTTAATGCCACGGTTTTAGGCCGCGACAGAAACTAAAAATAAAATAACTAAAATTAAAAATTAATAAAAGAAAGAGATAAACTATAAAATGAACAATAGTCATAACAGTGTTAAACATTACAAAACAAATATAGGTATTACACGTATATATGTAGGTACCTATCTATTAATTTTGACACAAATATCTTCCAGATACGTAGTATTACGCCTTGTCACAGTCATCGTAACACGGAAGGGTAGTTTACTGATTACGATATGTTATTAAGAAACATAAGGTGAGTAAATATTCATCCCTGTTGGTAATGTATTAAGTTAATTGAAAATACCTAGACAAGTGTAACTCAGGCTTCTAAAAACATGTTTTCCTATCTTAACGATATAGTTACTTTAAACAGAAATTATTATAAGCTTATCTACTAAATTAGGTAAACAATGAGCAGTATTCACCGATTTTAATCGGAGACGGTCAACAGGGGGTTATCTTGTAACAACAGACAGACCGGCTCGATCGGGACAATTTTAGATTCATCTCAACTATATCACTACTTCAAGTAACAAATATTTTTACTTTTTGTAATCTTCACAAAACTTGATTCGAGAGCACCTAATCTCTCATTCTCGCATGAGTACTATGACACCCAAAACCCGGCGTTATTCGCTTTATGACCTACTGCCTGCTTGACGTCAACCCTCTTTGGGTATGATGTTGTTGCCTATCAGCTATCTAATTTTACGTATTGTACGATACCTATCCACCGAAGGTTATGAATGACGGAAACCACACGCCTACTTTTCGACCATATCTTCCTGAATGATGACCTTCATCAGTAAAAAATAAAATATAATTACTTATTTCTTAGAAATCTGTGCGTTCACCGAACCTAAGATACAAATATGTGGGCCGTTGAGTGTTGTCTGTTAAAGGAAAGCTACCTGGAAACCAAAGTGAGTTTCTCCGCCTGCTGCTTCAACGCAGCCACGATCCTCGGGTGACAGTGGCCCTGGTTCACGGCGGAGTACGCGCTCAAGAAGTCGAAGTATTTCTTTCCTTCCACATCCCATACAAACACACCTGAAAATCATGAATGATTAAATTTAGTACCTACCTGTGGTACCTACCTAACACAGCACTCAAAACGTACCTAAATAAAATGAACGTCGTTACGTTAACTAATATTTAATCTGTAATAAATAACTTACAGGAATAAATAAATCATTTGACTAAATATATTTACTTGAGGTTACACTAAATCACGGAATGATGTGGATTTAACAAATTACAACCATAAAAGTTTACAATGAACAAGCGTCTAACACAATAAATTGATAACAGATTTGTGGGACGTCACGAGGCTCAGATCTTCTTCTATATTCCTTGAACTGGATTATTACGGGCAATCAACCAGCACACTGAAGTCAGATGACAATTTGGTCTAAGTACTAATTACATCACGACTCAACTATCTTCTCTTTTCTGTGTTAAATTTCGAAGCAGGTGACGAAGAGGTTCAAAATAAAAAATGTACCTAATCACCACAAATCTTTGCTTCGCTTTTAATCTACACTAAGTACTTACACTATTTTATAAAGTGTTTGTAAGTTTTTTTTTTTTCCATAATACTTTCATCAATATTTTTCATAAATTATTCCATGATTTTTTCACGTTTGACGATCGAGGGAGGAAACTTGGCTAGGACAACATTTGATTATTTTAAATAAAATATTTCTCAAACGCAACTACAAATTATAATTAAGTATATATTATAAAATTGGTCCTCAGAGATTCATAAATACCTAATCTATCAAAAAGTATTCTCAGTGACATTACCTTCGCCTCTGGAAAGGGCAGCTTTAACAGGCGCGTAGTTCCGACACCCATACTTATCTTCGAGGGCGAAGATCTCTTGCGAGCTGAGTGTTTGTTCCGGCATTTTTCTGATACAACAACAAACTATTTTCTTATTCATATTATTTCATTCAACAACAAACATTTCACTTGCTAGGTAGGCATAGGCCTACCTACCTACTTACTTATAAGTAAGTAAAAACATTCGGTATAAAACACTTATAAGTATACAGAGTGCGTTTTTTCCCATAATCTTTTCCGTTTGCCAGTAGTCACGTAGGTAGTCATGTTTTGCATTTGCCCGACTCTACATTGCGGAAGGACATGCAACTTCATGAAAGGTAGCTTGTTGTTCTTATAAACTTTGGAACAAATAGATTTTCAAATATGTTTATAATGAAAATATAAAGTACTTACTTGCAGCTAAGGCGTATGCAAATGATTAGAAAATAAAATGAATCTGTCTTTTATACGTTGGCTGAAGAGGTTGAAGACAAACATCATAAATGAATGAATTTTATCTTGACATAGAGACATTAAACTCATTAAGATTAACAATTAATTGTGATCAAGTAGTTACTTCAATGGAATAATTGAATTTATATTTGTTTTTTATCAATTATGCAAAATAAACTGCAACGGAGACAATATTCTGATACGGACTTTTAGAGGATAGAGGTACTTAAATACTAGGGATTGACAAAGGATAATCAACTAAGTTTAATCAAATAAATAACACCTATGCAAAACAGTACTTACCTATATGTTTTTTAATAATAAATGTTACATCATACATATTTGGTACTTTGACAATTGGAAAATCACGAGTGGAATAAATAATGCTTTAATTAATCCTCAGCTCAAGGCTAAGACTTTGTTGCTAACGCAATACCTATATTCCCCTTGGTTAAAGTGGATGGAAGTGATATGAAGATGTAAACAGAACATATTATGTAGGTACTTAATCTAGATTTAACTGACCTTTAAATCTGATGCTAGTTCAGGGTCTAGGGCGGGTGCGTAGGACTCCGGCGCGGAGGTGTGACTGTGTCCAAAATAGTCCAACGACTGATTGATATGGGTATATATAATTGGTCGTCGGAAATATACTCCCGCGACCTTATTTCATTCACAATAACATAATGTTACGTCACTTCAATAAACTTTGTTATCAATCGCTTGAAATTGATCTTTTTGCTGGGGGGATCTATTTTTATAATTGTTGTCTTAATTTCAAGGATTGGAAAATTGTACTGTTGGTGTAGGTATTGTAACTTTTTAAATATGATCTACCTACTTAAACATACAAGAGATAAAATGACGTAAATCTCAATCCTACTAACATTATAAATGCATAGTTTGTGAGGATGTAAGTATCTAAGTATGTGTGTAGGTATATTTTTTACTCTTTCACACAAATGCTACTATTATGAAATTTGGTACACGGGTTTTAGGTATAACCTGGAATAACACAGAATTCTTTTTATGCCGAAATTCTCAATTCGGAGGCCCGAGTCGCAGTTCGTAAAACTCAAAAATGTAAAGAATGCCAGTCAAGCATCGTGCCAAGACCGCATAGGAGATAGCAAGGCTGATGTGTTTCTTGACCCTTGATTCATTACCGAACAAGATTTCAGGGATAGAGGTGTCTGAAAATTTATGCTATCTCCAACGAATCATTGTTGTTGATAACAGAAGCTAATCATTATTTTGTCAGCAATGGCAAATAATTATAACTCTTGGATTAAAATGTAATACTTACTTTATATTAAAATATAATTGTATGACATCTTAGCAAAAAGCAGCTAGCCCTCGACTTGCCACCAGTGATAGAAAAGCCGTGAAGAATTTTCTAAAAATAAATAAACCTCTCGCATTGGGTTCCCAACGCTTTCAAAGGTCTGAAATATATGTAATCTAGTGAGTACCTTGTAGAAAGTCATATTTGTGCCCTTTGGCATGCTCTCAGCAAAACCAAAAGATCTCTTAGCTATAAAACTCGCATATCGAAAAGTTACTAGAGGTCATGGATTATTTTATATAGCAACTTCGCTAGTACGTAGTTTAGATGGAATGCCGTTTTAAAATTTGGTGTAAAAAAAGTCAGCCCGAATTATCATTTTGGCCAACAAATAATAATTTAGTAGGCATAAAAAAAAATCCGGCGGCAACAACTTTTGTTCCGCAAAAAATCGTGATATGGTCAGTATGGACCTTGAAACTGGACTGGAACTGGACTTTGAAGATAAGGCCAGCAAAATAATTATTTTTTGGGTCTAAAGTTTATTTGGGTATAAATATGACTTTAACCAGTTCAGTTAAACCAGGGGGTTTCAAAAGATAAAGAAATGTTCAATACCTTGACAAAGATACAATATTTATTTTTCATTTAGCTAGGTATATGTACTATGTACCTATGTAACAATCGAAACTTAAGGAAAGAAATAAAATTTAAATAAATTAAATTGTTTACATCTAAACTAACACAAAACTATTTATGTACAAATTATCTAAAACATATACTATATCTAGTTCACATTCGGCTTGTTTTTTGGATGATTATCAGGGTGTCCAGTGTGGTACTCAGGGTAGGTAGGGTAGGTCTCTGGGCCTCTCTCTGGTGGTACAGGTAGTGACCCTCCTTCTGCCAATCTTTTTTCTTCTATTTTCGCTGCATTGATCTTCTTTAATTTAGCCACAGCCAGATTCTTTGCAATTTCTTCTTCAGTTGGTGGTTCTTTCCTAAAATTAAAAAAATATTAAATATAACATACTGTATTGACCACAATCTGAAATAAATGTTTTTTGATATAACAATTTCATTTTATGTAACCATATCAAAAAATTTGTTGAGTCTTAGAAAATAGATAATCAGGGCATTATTGGCAAACAAGCTAAGCAATAAATTAACATGAAATGTGCATAGCATTTATTTAAAATGTTATGATGCTTGATAGAATTTACCTTGTCATCCGTAACCAGGCTTGCCATTCAGCAGGTATAGGATCTTGGAAGTCCAGACCTTTTGGTGGGTCGTACCAACGGGAAGGCTTCCTCTTACCCCTGTTTGGGTCAGCAGGGATTTCAAAGTAAACATTCCCTATATAATCCTTACCTGAAAAACCATTTCATGGTATATCCATAAATACACAAGGAACATTTGAAAACATATTATTCCTTCCTTTTCATTGCAATTTACATGAGTGAGGTTTACAATT
Organism: Plodia interpunctella; assembly: GCF_027563975.2. Classification (NCBI taxonomy): domain Eukaryota; kingdom Metazoa; phylum Arthropoda; class Insecta; order Lepidoptera; family Pyralidae; genus Plodia; species Plodia interpunctella. The sequence continues at coordinate 3,318,723 of NC_071295.1, forward strand.
CAACCTCACTAAAGTCAATGGTAATGAGTGAGACTGAGCTATATGTTGCACATTAAAGTGTTCTGTAGTGTATTTTTGACTTAAATTATAATTAATATACAACATCAACATTCATTGTACATAGTAGTAAAATTGAAAGATATTTGGCTGCTTTTGAAATATTTCAGAAAATGAAAGAAGTCAAGGTATCTGCAATACTGATGCCTACTCATACCTTGACTTCTTTCATGTATTATTAGAAAGGATTGAAAGAAAACATAGTTGGTGATCAGGTAAGATGTGAAACTTGCTCTTAATATTTTGCCAAGAAACTGTATTTATGTGTTTACAATGCCAATGCCAATTTCAATGACAAGAACATACCTATCTAACCTACCTACACCTTATGAAGAACATAAGACAAACTAGTCATAATCATGCCATAGCACTTACCGATATGATTTCCCCGAATCTGTCGAGGTTTCAACGAGTTAATAAAATTTTGTAATACTATTCGAAAGACACCTCGTGTTGGTCCATTTGCCATCTGTAATAAAAAATATTTTACGTATATATTCTAATATAATACCATGTACACAATGAATACGTCATGTTACTTTACTAGTACACATCGCATTCGGGAATATTTTTGGGAAAACTAATTACCTATTTCCCTGTAATTACCTTTTATTAAAAGTGTTAAATCAAAACAATTTACAGAATGAAAATAGTGCCCTTGAATTTACTAAATTCTATTTAATTTCTGATTCGGCGTTGTTTTATTTGCAAAAATGTTTGCACCAATATTGCCTATGGCTGACGTGATGGCTTTGTTTGACAGTGATTATGTCGACAGTAACTGTCAAAGTCAAATAATCAAATACATTATCTAGGTAGGTACCGAGATAGGTACATACATCTTTTTCCAATCGGCCTCTTTGTATGAATACCTATAACTACAACCCTACAACCGGATTACCGGGCCGCGCACTTGGCCCTTCTAAATCTATGGGGATTTATATTATATGAATATAAATAATATAGATTTAAAAAAGTCTGTTACATGGAAATCATATGGAAATAGAAGTCATAGGTCAAAAAAAATGGGATAAAAGTCTGTCTGTCTCATTTGGGTACGATAGCCTGTCCTCAAGTCACAATATGTAGTTTCCAAAGACCAAGCTATATTATAAAAATTTCACTCATACAAGAAAGAGATGTGCGTAATAAAAATACATGAGATAAAACGAGACAAAGTGACTGACATCTTTTGTCAGTGATCTGGCCCAATATTACGTAAAGCTCAGCGCAGATGGCGATACTAGTACAACTAAGGTACAAAAACATTGCGAGGCAAAAAGCGCCAATTTTCAATATTGTTGCAGATTTACGACCAAAAATACCTTCTACGTAATCGTGATGGAGTTTAAAGGAAAAAGGAAGGATTTAGTGGATTATCCTGAAAATAATAACACTATTTTAGGTTATGTTATGCATTATTTGGTCAACTGTGGTCATAAACTGATATAAACTTGATTTTGACTGAAGATCTTACCTGTATTAAGTCCAATAAATCTTCACGTGTGAAATGTTTAGCCTAGCCTAGCTTTTTTCGACCGTTTACTGGCTCAAAAATTTTACAGCGTGAGGCGTATCCCATAGTTTTCGAAGGTTTTTATTTTATGGAAAGCGATTTTCCCCAATATTTCGGATATTACCTAAATATGCTACATTGTTATATATTTTCACAAACGAATGCTTATATAATGAAATGATTAATAAAGTACTCTAAACGTTTTAATCGACGTACACAATAGGCGGCAAAGCTTTTGTGTAGTTATTTTCAGTGCTGTACTCTGGCGGAAATAATGTGTAGTAATGCTCCCTATTCCTTTTTTCTTAAAAGTTTTAATATACCTAGTTGATAACTCGATTCCTCTCGATTATGGATTTAGTAAGTACTTCGTACAACGGAGTAAATCCAATTCATGCTGATAATCTCGGATCACAGACCATTCTCTGTCTCGGATAAACTTTAGATTCATCGCTTTATGATGGATTTAGTAACTACTTCATACTAATTCCATGACATGTTATACATCACTACTATTGAATACGTTTTAGAAAAATAATGTGTCAAGCTTATTGTCTATGCTTGCTTGTGCTTTTATTATTTATTACGTCCAAAGTGTTATCTTCGTCGACTGGCGATATCTGTGATTTGTTATTAATTTGTTGTTGCATGCGTTAATGCTATTAAACTTTATTTATTCCACAAAAAGTTAATAATTTTACCCATCCACCATGGCGAAAATGGCTTTTCAGCACCAGGCCGGCACGGCAATGGAATGTCTTAGTGTATGTTTAAAGACCACTCCCATTGTGTTTCTTTATTTTTTCATGTTATTTATCATTATATTATATTAACAGATTCCTATAACTCTTCAAAAAGAGGCTGGTGTTGACGCAGAAGGGCGTGAAGTCATGAAATGTGGCTTTAAAATTGGCGGAGGCATTGACCAAGATTATCGTAAAAGCCCTCAGGGGTATACAGATAATGTAAGTGTTAACAATGCAATGTTACTTGCACGTCTTCTGATGTGTAACATCTTCTACTTAAAATTTCCCTGCAGTCTGTATAAGATATTTCGTGAAAATGCTGATTAATGTTGGAAGTCTTATCACGCGCCATAGATTTGACGCGCGCGGTTTTTTATTATGTAGATGTACAGAAATAATATATTATGCAGATATTATACATTATGCAGTATTGCAACTGTTGCAAGGCTCATTTATAATGTTTCTTTCATTCAAAGAACAAATGTTTATGATGTCTGCTTTTAAATCCTGTGAGGTTGTCCTACTGTTTTACAGGAATATCGTGTAAAACAGTAAAAAAAATCAAAACTTTGTTTATTATAATATTGTAAATGTATAGTAGTGTAAATCATCATTGACAACCCTTCTGTTTCCCAGTGCTGAGTATAGGTATATGCCTCTTAATGAATACCATTCTTCTCGGTCATGATTTTTACGTAACTACTTTAATTAATATTTCAGGGTATTTATGTCACAGAAGTTCATGAGGGCAGTCCTGCTGCAAAGGCCGGGCTGAGAATGCACGACAAGATATTACAATGCAATGGATATGACTTCACAATGGTAACACATAAGAAGGCTGTTAGTTACATTAAAAAACACCCAGTATTAAATCTATTAGTAGCGAGGAAAGGGGTCACATCAACATAATTAATCATCTGCATTTCAAAAACTATATAATTACATTTTCAGTTGATGGTCAAGTAAAATACAATACTGTGTATAGCAAATTCAATTGATCATGCAATACCTTTTTACCAGTGAGATCATTTGTTCTCTGTGAATTTGCTATCATAAGTAAATTTTAGTTTCAGGTATTAAGTATTAATACTTCATATTTCTGTATAATTATTTATTTTAATATGTAAGGATCATTATTATTAAACTAATTTAAGTAAATTAGTAATAGACCCTGGTGGATTATAATTTTTTTTTCAATAAGACTCATGAAGTATCATAGTAATTTAAAAATGTACTCTTTATTGTACTATGAATCTACAATTTAATTATAATTTAAAACTATTTTTTTCACTAGTGAGTTACCATTCCCTTATATTATTGCTACATTACACTGGTGTAATTAACATTATTGATTTCAATATACATATTCATAAAAGTTGCCAAACCTATTTTAGGTGGAAAGTGTCATTTCTCTTTTCAATTTTTGATGAGAGAATACATTTCAACTAAAATAGGTTTATTAATTCCTTATAAGAGAAGAAAATGCACATAATAATTTACAACTGTTCAATTTGCATTGTACACTTAACTAAGGAATAGAGAATCATGAAAACATTATTTTATTTTTTTTTTCCTTTTCACTTACTAGACTACACTTTTCTTGCATGAGTGTAGTCAACACATCTCATAAAGTTGGAAATCACACTGTCAAATAGCGGTGCTTAAGAGTTTTTATAACTTTCTCCAAAATATTGCACTCATGTTAGTATCTGAAATATGGTAGGATAATTTGTGTATATAAATAATATACTTAATGAGTTCTTTTCTGTTTGGTAATACCAAACTTAAGCACATTATCATGCCCTCATGGATAGTTTAAGAATAAATACAATAACTCTTAAACAGAAACATAATTGAATGCCAAATGAATTTAATGCTGACAAACACTGAAACAAATTTAAAAGTTGCTAAAGTTGGATTGTTTTATTTGTTTAACTTATGCATTTGAAGGTGGATTTAGAATTGAATAACTTGATTACAAGCACTTACTATCACTTTTTCCTTGTGTTATTTGTTCATTAGTATGTAACGCGCAAGTTAGTTTACTCAATCATTGAAACTAGAGTGACAAATTAAGAAGAAATTATATTTTTACCACATAAAATAATACATAACATGTGATATAAAAGAATGGGTGAAAATTAATTAGCAGAAATTAGTTAATCCATCACTGAACACTATCCTTAAATTATTACAGTGATTTTGGACTGTATGGATTTGTTTTATAGTTAACAGTTTTTCAAAGTTAGATCAGGTCAGTACTTAATGTTACAAATATTAGACATACATGAACATGAGATTTTTTCTGTGGATATTAAAATGATAATTCTTGATTATGATTATATAATCTGGAAAAATTATGTGAATTTGTAACCAGGGCTTTAGTATTTTAATATTTTACTCTTGTTTTTAAATCTGTGATTATTGTCTATGTATATCTGTTAAGTATGTAATATTAAAATTTATTAATTGGTTGTGGTCGCATTAATCTTGTTATGATGAGTTCGAGGCATAAATTTATAATTATTGGTATTATTAATATTATATTGAACACACTGGATAATGTGTTGTGCCAAATATATACATTATTCAAGATGTTTTATATGAAATTTAATGAATTATTTATCAGAAGCTTTGAAGAGTTGCCAGTAAAATCTTCAAAAAAAACATAGTGTGTGGCCTAATAAACATTTTTAAATTAAGGAATGAATTCTAATATAATACTTTTTAAGGTGACACAACTACATAATTATACCTACAATTTCAGCCAAAGAGTAGTACAACAAGACAACAAAATATTTAAGCAACCAATTATATCATCTGACTGTCTATACCTTGAGAATTTAGCATAGTAATTATAAATATAGGTACCATTTTTATAACAAATCACGCATTTACAAGATATTTAATGCTTAGATTCTAATTTTTTATTTAGGATTAAAGATATGTATTAATTGATTCCTGGATTAACACCACGAAAGTTTTTAACACTAAAATTAAATTGTCAGTCTCATAGTGTATTGAAACTGTAAATACTCTTTATTGTTATATACACAGAACTCAATCTAGATTGACTTCTGTGGTTATAACTTTCTTTAGTCTGTTTTGCAATACAACTGAATTTATGATTAAGTGTGCAGATTTATAACTGTATCGTCATATGTTTTTCATAATCTAATGGAGAATTCACATGTATTTAATCATAAAAACCCAGGTTATATTTTATTTAGGAAATAAAAATGTTATAATAATACTTACTTTTATTTATAATGTACTAGCTGCATCGTGGCTTGACTCCCGCGAGAATCTGATTAAAAGTACCCCATGTGGTAGGTATTACAGGTTATATTCTACCAGAGTACCAAATTTCCTAACAATCCGTCCAGTTTATTTTGTGTGAAATAATACACACGTCCTCACAAACTGTTGCATTTATAATATTAGTAGGATTTCTGTTGTACTCGTATCCCAACAGCACTATTAATGAAGATATGAAGAACACTTATGAATACGAGGGAAAAAATATTTTCATCGACAGCCTAACATCTAACTAAATATTGAAACTTCAGTTATTCTATGTGCTAGAGGGCCTCATTCTGTAATATTATTGTGAAAATTTATAATCTGATGCCGCTGGGCCCTTTGGAAAGTATGAAATCTTCTAATTCTCAATCATTTCCATATCTTTCATGTCAAATCAATAGAAATAAAAGTGTAACATATGTAATATCAACTATTTATTTTATTAAGTAAATCAAAAGTTACTATAATTTGGATGAATTAAATAATTACAATAATGTTAATTCTTTGCTGGAGGCCAGTCCCACTGGCCCTTCGGAGGTTTGGCAATGAGTGGTTCCCATGGTTTCCAGTTCAACATTTTTCTTGCAAGATTTAATTCATTTTCAGCTTGTATGATCAGTTCCTCTGCTTGACCACAATTGATTTTCTGCTCGATTTCAAAAACATCCTTGGTCTGAAAATAAATTTTGATGACCAACTCTAATAACAATGTAGGTATATATAGATTGAATCTATTCACTTCTTGAAAAACTAGTTTTATTTAATCCTATTGTGTAACTTTACGGAAAAATTAGTAGCTACCTACCTATATTATGTATAGGTACCTAATGAAATAGAAATCAATTGGTAACAAATTTGGTACCTACCTGTGTTAGCACAGCAGCTCTCTCACGTACAATTTGCTCAGTATATCTTCTGTAGACTGCTTCCGCTGGCATTTTCTGTAGTGTTCTTAAAATCTTGCCATAAAGTGCACCAAGTGTATGGTGCGGATTAGCAGCCACGGCCAACCCAGTCAGACCAGTAGTCTGCAAGTTTAGAATCGTATTAGAAACAAAACATCACAATACAACATTATCTACTTTTGGACAAAATTTCGTTAGACTTATGTACCTACCTTTTTTATTAAACCCATCTTGTCTTAAAGTTTCAATTTAATTCCAAATGTTAGATAACAATACACCGAAAATAATCCGATTTGACTGGAGGGCAATCACGAAATCAAAACAGAAATCAATTTTGACAGTGATATTTATATATTTTTTTTATGATGTCGGCGTCGGTCGGCCAGCTATTGACCGCAGGTTTGTTCCTTACAAAACAAATTATTTTTATTTTACAATGAAACACGAAAACAAATCGAAACAAACATGTTGTTGATCGGTGAGATCTTTAGAAAACTTCCAGTTTTCAGGGAAAGAAATTTCATAAAAGATATGTAATTTCTCGGAAAATATTTCATAGAAGATAATTTCACAGTGGCCATCATTGTGCATTTTTAAAATGTTTTTATATATTTAATGATTTTTTGTATGCAAATACAACTTCCCAGCCCAGTCCGGCTAATCACATACAAAGTGGCTGATTGGGCCGCACTTTAAAGACACTAATGACGACAAACTACACAGTTATAGATATATATATATATATATATATATATATATATATATATATATATATATGTTTAAACTTCTGTAAGAATAACAGGGATCTTCTCATGGAATAGGGAGTACTACTGTAAATGTATCCAAAAGTACAGCACTGAATGTTAGGTACACAAAAGCTTTGCCGCCTTTTGCTATGTCGATTAAAACGATTACTTTACGATTTACGATTCCTTTCATTATGTAAGCATTCGTTTGTGAAAATATACAATAATGTAGCATATTCGGGTGCCGAAATATTGGGAAAAATCGTTATCCATAAGATAAAAAACTTCAAAAACTATGGGATACGCCTCACGCTGTAAAATTTTCGAGCCAGTAAACGGTCGAATAAAAGTTCCGAACACTTCACACGTGAAGACTTATATAAATATGGGCTTCATACAGGTAAGATCTTCAGTCAAGTTTATATCAGTTAATAACCACAGTTAACCAAATAATGCAGAACATAACCTAAGATAGTGTTATTATTTTCAGGATAATCCACTTATCCTTCCTTTTTTTTTTAACTCGCACCACGATTACGTAGAAGGTATTTTTGGTCGTAAATTTGCAATAATATTGAAAATTGGCGCTTTATGCCTCCATTGGCAATGTTTCTGTACCTTAGTTGTACCCGTAGCGCCATCTGCGCTAAGCTTTGCGTAATATATATATCCCGTAAAATATACCTATTAGTAGGTACTCCGTCGAAGTATACACGTACTAAATCCATGTTCCACATGAATCTTCATAGGATTCTCTGTTTGTTTGTCTTTGACTGAGTATATTTTGTTCACTCACTGCGTTTTCGTTCAGTTCGTTCTATGGTATCTATTTCTTTCATTCATTCAATAAATATGGTGTTTCGGGTGTTTCAGGTGTTGATAAATGGCTTTCAAATTAATTAATATATGTACCTATATGCCATTTTTAAATTTCATGGACATTTTAGTTGATAGCTTCATGTTAAAAATTTAATTTGGCACTCGTCTCAATAATTTTTAGTGCGGCTGTGTTTTAAAATCCAGACTAAACTTTTTTGTTACTCGTCGCGTACGTACGTCACATTACGATGTAAATCTGTCAAGATCACGCACATTGACAATGTGAACTGGATTGGATAGATAACACCAGCAATCCAAGTAGAACCAACCCAACTGCTTACTGGCCCCCATCCGTAAGTTAATGTAGTCTAGCCATACTGTTGTGAAATTAAATAAGGCTTTCGTGAATGCAATATCTCCCGGTGACTAGGCACTACTATTGGTATGGCAATTCACGTCTGGAACTATGGTCTGGAATAAACATACCTACATATCGCTTCCTAGAATTTATCCAAATCTTACAAGCTGGGTATATTCGAAAAGGAAGGTCTTTGTCCAGTGGTATAAAAAAATATTTTCTTTTGTTATTATTTATTAAAGTTATAACAACTTCATTTCCCAAATCCTAATTGGATGTTGGGAAATAAAGTTCAATTAGTGCTTCAATCAGATGTTTGATATAATTTTCTCAACTTATGATTTATCTTTAATTTCCTCAAATTGCACATATTGAAATTAAATGAAAAAGAAAAATCTCAGCTGAATGATGCCAATTTTCTGCTACATTTTTTAAGTCCATGTAATATATCTAAAAGCTTAAAATTCCAGGGAAGCATAAAAATGGAAACTGTATCATCAGTGACCCAAGATGACAGTTCTGGAGCCAATCCGAACAGTGTGAAGAGTGAAGACAGCAGTCCACAAAATGAAAGTGGGAGGGGCTCACCTCCTCCTAACTGTGCTATCTGCTTGGGTACTTGCAAGAACAAGTCCTTCACAGACTCCTGTCTACACCAGTTTTGCTTTACATGTCTCCTGACATGGAGCAAAGTAAGTTAACATACAATTCCATTTTGATTTTTCAGACATGTAGTAACATGTGGCCTAAATAATGTGGTAAACATATAGGTGCTTACATCATTATAAGAAACAATATGGAACAAACAAAAATATCTTTGATGATCTTCTAAAATTGTGTTATATAATTTCTTTTGTATTTTAATATAGAGAAGTCAGATTTCTTTCTGCCTGTAGCTATTTATCACTTGTCTTCTAAATGTTGAAAGATATTTTTTGTGCTTAATGTTCCCTGTACCTGTTTTTCACAAATAAATTGATTGATGTTTACATATTTTGATGATTAAAATTTCCAGGTAAAAGCAGAGTGCCCCTTGTGCAAGCAGAACTTCAAATCAATTATTCACAATGTGCGTTCTAATCATCAGTATGAAGAGTATTTGGTGGAACAAAGAGAGACGGAAGAAAGTATAGATAGATTTGATATTGATAGCACTATTGCACAGGCAAACAGGAGGTTTAGATACAGGTAAGATTGGTTTGTTTATAAAATATTATTAGATTTTTTATTCTTTCTGTAGAGAAACAAACAAACCAGTGAGATTTTACTCTGTGGAATAGATTTTTTAAGAAAATTATCAGGATTATTTACATAATTGCACAATATTATGCAACATATAGAGTACTATACATACTATACATATAGAGTACACAAGTATGTGTAAATACTTATTAATCTCAATATTCGGCAATTTACCTAAAGTTTTACATACTTAAGCATCATGACACATCATTCCACCAACTACCTTAATGTTTATGGAGTAATTATTTTTGTATCTTAGCATCAAAGAATTTTTTTACTATTTATTTTATTTTTCTAAATCAGAAACTGATTAATTTATTTTCCATTGTGTTAAACTAAAACACTGGTTTCAAACAACAAATTACCCTTATTTGTAGGATTGGATGTAGCCACCTAAAATTTTGGTGTATAATCTACTTGTACTAATTGTAGGTAAAGCGTCACATATAAAAAAGATAATGTGTATGCACAGGACAACGCTAACGCTCCCGCGGCGCGATTCGCTGGCGATCCAGCAGCTGCTGCTGCAGCAGTACCCGACGCCGCCGCGCGCGGCGCTGCGTCCGCCGCGTCACCCCGCCGCCTTCCGCCGCACCGTGTACCGCCACAACCTGTACGCGCGCCCGCTGCCCGACTTCACGGGCCGCTTCCGGGACTGCTCACCGCAGTTCTATAGGTATGTGTCCGCCAATACTGGCCTATGGTCACATGTTGTACGCCTTTAGTAGATACACCACTAAAACAAACACATCCAAAACAGTAGTGTATTAAACAATACAGTATTTTGTTTCCAGACCTCATAAAATTATTTTTCTCTTTTAAAGGTACAATGACACACAGATGCATCGTTTAGTGCCTTGGCTCAATCGAGAACTCCACTATTTACTAAATGAAAATATTGGGCACATTTCATATGTAATAACCCGTATATTAGAATTACTTCCCCAGTACCACATCAACTCGCCTGAATTCAGAGCTGCGATGCAGCCTTATTTTAGAGATAGAACAGAACACTTCCTCCACGAGTTATACTGCTTCGCATCTACTCCCTACGACATGACGGGCTACGACCGCTACGTGCGCTACACCACCGACACCAGGATATCCACCATGGTCAACGAAGTCATTTCCAGTTCCGATTCCGACGCCAGCGTGGACTCAGACATAGTTATGGTCTCGAGTTCCGAGCCCGCAGAACCTCCTCCCGGACCCTCCAGGATAGCAGGCCCTTCCAGAGTGCCTCAGCCGGTGTATCCTCAAAATTACATCGCCGAGCCGACCAACGTCATCCCCATCGAAACCATCTCACACTCTGACACGGACGACGACTCCTCGGAAGTGATGGTGGTCGGGTACATAAAACCTCCGCAGGACAGGACGCCCGAGGTGGTCGATCTGCTGGGTTCGGACAGCGACGTCATAGTGCAGGACGCGACGCCGCCGCCGCCGCCGCCCAGCTCCGAGCGGGCGGAAGACGGCGCGGTGCCGCTCGTCAAGCTGATATTGAAGCGTCACATGACCAGCGTGGAGTCCAGCGACGACGACAGCTACGGGGCGCGGCGCTCGCAGTCCGACACGGCCTCCACCAGCCACACGTGGCGCTCCACGCCCGAGCCAGAGCCCTGGCTGCCGCCTGTCCAACCCTCTTCCTCCTCCAGCTCCTCCACCTCCACCTCCTCCAGTGATGATACCTTAACCGAGTACTTGGAGAGCTCCTCCGAGCGCTCCAGTGACAGAAGAAGCAGGCCTGTTAAAAAGAAAACCAAGAGAAAAAGTCGTAAGGAAATCGCCTCGAAAGAAAAAAAGAAAAGTAAAAAACGTTCTTCTCGACCTCGTAAAGATAGATCGGCGCCCGATAAAGAGAAAAGAAAACGTAAGACGCGTTCGGGAAAGGGTGTCAAGTCGTCGAAGAAAACTGCCTTACCTCAATCCAGTAGTCCGCTTCCGGTCGCGGAGGAGCAGCCCGGCCCCAGTGGAACTTGTAATAGTCGGAAACGTCGAGTGAACAAGGACCGTAAAAGAAGGCGCTCGAGTCGAACGAGTCGCGAGAGCAAAAGACTGAAAAGTGTTGTAAATGTAATTAACAATAAAACATTAGAAGAACCGAGTTCAAGTGCATCGTTAAGTAGTGCTGTGATTAATCCTAACTCTACCTCTGCCGGCCCCAGCCGTTCGCCTCCACTAGAGTTAGATCTACCTGGGTTGGATGCGACTTCTGTGGCTGTACAAACTAGAGATTATACTGATTCGGACTGGGATGAACTTCCACTCAATTTGACAGTGCAAAAAACATTTCATTCCTTGTAGTGTAGCCTGCCACTGATTGAAATGTGATACATAGATTTATTAATGTGATTCTCATATTAGTGCCAGGAAACCAAATCATGAACGCCGCTCTGCTGGCACAGGCGTGTACAAACGCATTTGTATAATGAATTAGATTCGTACTATTTATTAATAATAATTGTACATGATAAATGCATCCTCTGATTTGTATAATAATTATGTATATTATACTTTGATTTGTTGAAGTATTTTTATAAATTGCGTTCACATTTAGGATGTTAAGGTTAGTAACACGCCGCTGTTAGCTCACTTGCATCATGCATTCTACTGCAATGAACATTGTGTGTGCGAGTGAGCTAAGGCAAATAAAGTCGGCCAATGTGACTCGTCGCGACCGTCTTACGTTTTTAGTCTATATATTTAAACTGGAAGAAATAGATTTCCACTGTATGTTACGGAAGGCGGTCGCTATGTGTCGGCCCACATAAGCTTTAGTAGAATATTGTCGTTTATGATATCACTCAAAGCCAGTGCTCAAATAGTGTTTTTGTTGCCATATAATATGAAGAAACACTAACAATGAATTATTTGAGCATGCGCATAATTGACTATAGAGTTAGTATCTACTTTCTGCGAAAGTTATTATTTAGCTGCTTAAATTGTATTTTATATTTTATCAAACATTAAATTTTTTTGAGGCAATCTCAATACATGATGACCATTTGGTTTACATTATTAAATATAAATAAATTTCAGGCGAAAGTGGATAATAATGTTTAATTATTTGGTTGTATCTCCGATACTGACTGTGTTTAGTATGAGTTAACAGCATAATGTTAAACATAGTTGCAATGTCACTACCAAACTTTAATCGTCGGAGTAAGGCACAGTTGTCTGTGACACAAACGATTCGGGCAGACGCTGCGCAAGTCGCCGACAATAACAACGTTGTCGATCTATTATCGATAGTTACACATATGGCCGCGACACTTATGGCGCGAATTATGTGTCTTACTTCGATGGTTAAATTCCGCTCTCTAAGGACTTTCACGTAACGTTTCACGTTTCAGTAGGCATATAATATTAATTTAGTAAATGAATTCACTCACTAAATATTCGTTATTAGACAGTCCAATGAAATTATCTATTTTAAAAGAAATAAAAGTTTTGGCTCTGAAGGGATTTCATCGATTGACGAAAATTATATGTAAGGAATCTTTTAAAAAAGTTTAGTTCAACCAACTCTAGTCCATGAGTCTATGCCACGAAAGAAGTGCCGCAAGCACGAGGCTACAGCCTGATGTCTTAGTGTCATATTGCCACTGGAGTTCTTTTGTGGCGTGGCCTCTTACGTATGAATTCAATACTAAGTAAACGGTAACCACCAGTTTTCAAAACTGGTTAATCTTAATTTCTATAATATCCAAGACAAACATATTGTAAAAAAACTACAGATCGGGGGTTTATGGAATTAAAAATGTTCTTCATTCCACTCAAAAATAAGACTAATAGTGAATGTCATAAACATTCACTTGATGTGCATGTGCATGGCATGCAGTGGCTGGTATTGTTTGAAATAAATGTACAATATTCAACGAATATTGCCTTTCATTTAAATATTTAGGAATATAGTGGGATGGTGATAGTGTTACTGTGCGGCTGATTTCGTTTCTAATTCGCCCGTTCTAGCACGGCCACCGCATCTTTGGTTTGAATTCTCATTACAAGACGTGCCGTGCCGCACGGCACCCGTCATATCTCGGAAATTATGACACCTAGCATCACTCTGTTTTTTCCAAGCATAGTCAAATGTAGTCGCCAAATATCATGTGATAGCGCAGGGGCAAGGTTCTTGCCACTGAACCGAGAGGTCCCGGGTTCGATCCCCGGTCGGGTTATGATGGAAAATGATCTTTTTCTGATTGGCCCGGGTCTTGGATGTTTATCTATATATGTATTTGTTATAAAATATTGTTGAGTTAGTATCCCATAACACAAGTCTCGAACTTTGGGGCTAGCTCAATCTGTGTGATTTGTCCTAATATATTTATTTATTTATCATAATTGATCGGTAATTGTTTAAAATAAAAGTGTCCGTGGCCGTGCTATACCTAACGACGTTCGGAGTAATTCACGTGTGTGCATGTTGCAGACGTATCTCTATACTTGCGCAAAAAAAAAAGGATCAGGCCTTAAGTGTCCATCTCGGCCTACAATTATGTTTGTTTTATATTGAGCCTATACACATACGAGGGCTGCTATTTATGTATCCGGAATAACAAAATTAAACAAACATATATTATTACATATGGTTTTATTGTTTCTCGAAGTATTCTCCGCGATGATCTATGCACTTCTGCATACGATGAAACCAATTTTCAAAGCACTTTTTCCATTCTGATTGAGGTATGTCCAAAACGTGTGTTTTGAACGCATCAACGGCCTCTTCGCGGCTCGAAAAACGTTGACCACGTAATTTATTTTTAATGTTTGGAAATAAATAAAAATCATTGGGTGCCAGGTCGGGGCTGTACGGCGGATGACCCGTCAATTCAATCTTTTGACCCTCCAAAACATTATTTGTTTCAGCCGACTTGTGGCAGCTAGCATTGTCGTGATGAAGTATGATTCTGCGTTGTGGGTTGTTCTTTCGTATTTTTTCAAAGACTTCTGGCAAACAAATGGTGGTGTACCATTCAGAATTAACCGTCCTACTATTCTCTAGTGGCACTGTAGCTACATGTCCGTTGATACCAAAAAAACAAGCGACCATTTGCTTTAAAGTGCTTCTCGCACGAACAACTTTTGTTGGATTCGGTTCATCTTGAAAGACCCACACCGTTGACTGCTGTTTAGTTTCAGGGTCATAAGCATAGATCCAGGTTTCGTCACCTGTGTAGATATTATAAACAGCTTTTGACGTGCCACGGTTGTATTTTTTTATCATTTTCTTACACCAGTCGACACGAGCCTGTTTTTGATCTACGCTCAAGTTGTGCGGAATCCAACGCGAACAAATTTTTTTAACAATTAAATGTTCGTGTAATATCGCGTGTATACTCGTCATACTAATGCCCAGAGACGCCTCTATCTCGCGGTATGTAACATGACGATCTTGCATTACTAATTGTCGCACAGCATCAATATTTTGTTGTACCACTACCGATTTAGGACGACCCTCCTTAATTTCATCCGTGAGCATAGACCGTCCACGTTGAAATTCCTTAAACCAATAATACACAGTGGTTTTCGATGGTGCTTCATCTCCAAAAGTTAAAATCAGTTGTTCGATGCACTGTTTTTGAGTTAATCCACGCCGAAAATCATAATAAATCATCGCGCGAAAATGTTCACGAGTTAAATCCATGGCAATGAAGACAAGCTATTTTCAAAATTGGCGCCAATTGAAAAAAACAAATGAGAGGGATATGAAAAATATTTATTCTCTAGCCGAAGAGTTCTATTTTCAAATGTTGTAATTACTTTTTAAATATTCTAGAATTATTGGCCAGTTCCGGATACATAAATAGCAGCCTTTGTACTAGGAATAAGAAATTAGTAAGCGAGGACATACGTAAAGTCACGTTTCGAAGTCTATCCATACTAATATAGAGAAAATATTTTCTCTAAAATAAACAAAACTACATATATATGTAGTTTTGTTTATTTGTAATAAACTCAAACCACTGCGTCGATTATGATGAAATTTGGCACAGATATACGAAACCTTCAGGAATAACATAGGCTTACTTTTGTTTTACCCGAGAGAAGCCGGGGCGGGCCGCTAGTATAAAATATTCTACCAAAGGTAAAAGGTAAAAAAACATTGTTGCAGTTTCAATTGTATTTTCATTTTCGTAAAATATAATTCACAATTCGTCGATTATACAGAACTTATATTCACTTAAGAGACCATACCACGTAAGAATATGGCACTGAATCTGAATCTGGGGGACTTTACTCATGTTACGGATTCAAGTCAATCCATCCTTCCACTTTTGATCCATAGACTAGGATCCAGCTACCCAGACCTACCATTAGTCGAAACTTGTAACGTAATCAAGTTCTGTATATCGACGGACTTATAATACAGTGTTAGGTAACAAATATAAATACACATTATGCAATGGTAACGCGTGTACCTAAATATAATGGCAATAGAGGTGTACTTTGTGCTTTCTCCATATAAGTAAAGCAGTATCTCGGAAAAATACGTGACTTCAAAACAATTTACAAACGAGTTTAAGTAAGGCCATATTAAATATAATCTATTAAAAATATTACATTTACAAACATTATTGCTTTTGGTAAATTGGTACATGCGTTATGCAATACTTTTAAAGCTCGTGCACACCGAATCCGTATGCTGCACGTTTGTATCAAATTTTAACCCTTAAGTCCACTATACCAAAATGCCTCCTCTGTAATCAAATGATCACAGGTTCAAAATGGCTAATTTAAAATGACACCTTATCGAGCTGCAGATTCGGTGCAGATGTGAGAGCCATTTACACAGGTTGGAAACGATTCAAATACGAAAGTAAACCTTATAGCTCTGAAATAGGAGTTCGTCTTCCAATCAAATTTTATTATTATTTAAAAGTCATTTATGTCCCAGTATTGGACAGGCCTCTTTCTTTCCACGACGCTCCGTCCAATGCTACATCGCGCCAGACTTTGTTGTTAAAACAACATAGTAAGTTTTCAGAGAAAAATATATTACAGAGCGAGGTTTACTTTCGTATCTGATGTGTGTACAGTACACATCAGATATGAACTACCGCCTTAATTACCTAGCAGCGGTAGGGGGTAACCCGTTTTTTATCTGTGATATTGAATCAACATATTTCTCCCGACATCGGAGCGCTAGTTTCTATATCACACAAAGACAAAATATTGCAAGGAATAAGGCAGCTCGTTGTTATCTTAAACTTATTCCAATCTAGTTTTATTAATAATTTTCCATTACCAATGCTCTACTCGTCAATAGCAACTACCGTGCGAACACGACAAAGCTACTAACTTCATAAATAATTAGATACAGTATAGTACATTCAAGACTATAATAATAAAGTTGCACACAATAGCTCACACGTAAAACCTGAGCAAATAAAACGAACGCCATACTAGATGGACGATATGCAAGGCCTACATTCAATTCATACTATTTTAATTACTACAGAAACTTGATGAGAGTTTTAAACAAATTTGAAAAAAGTCCAAACCCCTGTTTAAAATTTATAATTGACAAATTACAGTAAAACGTTATTTACGTCATTTTGGAAATAATGTAATAGCACCAATGCCTGAAGCATACAATAAAGGGTAAAATATAACTGGGTAAATAAAAACAAGGTCAATCTAATTTTAACCAATAAAATTTAAAGATGAGATCATATGGACCTCCTTAGAACAGTTTTAGGCCATCAACAAAAACACATGAATATAGCAAGTAGTACCTTCAAAATGTTGAACGCAAGCCGATAACAGTGTTCTAAATGAAACATATCATTATTTTAAATTCATGATTTATCAAAACATAACATCAAAATAAAATAATACAATAATGTGTATCTGATTTTAATGATAAACATAAAGTACTTGGCGTAACATTAATATAATTTTCATACAAGCGTTAAGAATGTTATATGTTATCAAGAAAATAAATGTCGTTTTATAAAAACCCATTGTCCAGCAATGCGATTTAAATTCGCTCACAGTTACGACATTGTACTGTTAAATATACTTCGGTCAATTAATATGAACTATAGCTAGACCACGTGACTCCGTAACTATATAATATGTAATCCGGGTCACTTAACTGAATCGACATCACCTATACGCAAATCATGTAATTATAAAAATATACGCCTGAATATTACGTCCTACATCCTAGATAACAGTATCTCTTCGGTTTATCACTAATTGCACTTCTCTAAAAATATTACGATATCGCGTTTTATAAACCTACGCCTTCGATTATTGCGTAGGCTACCTCGTAAAAACCTACTGGAAATCATAAATGATTGGATGTTAGTCTTCGGACCAACGGCTTTTAAAAGGCAAAAACAATTGTTACATTCTAAACTAAGTCATTGCAGCTTGCCAGCATACCACTAAGTTCTTTTGCCATAATAAGAACAGTACAGAGGGAATTTATTGAGTTTTAACTGATGATTCAAATAGTTGTAACGTCTTTTTAGTGCATTACTTATATTTGAATGTTTTTCCGTACACAATGGATAAACTTCAGTATACAATGTTATTGGTCTAAAAGGTAAATAGAACTATTGACTACAGGTAACCTAGAAAATAGACACACTGACTTACTTGAAACATATCTGTACTGTTTCTATTATTTTTTGCATGGACTAGTTTACAATTACGTGCCAGTTTGATATTGATAGGTTGTGATTCCGTTGTGCGGATTATAAAGGGTTCACTTCCACCACGGTGTTCATATGCTGTGGGTGTGGTTTGAACTCTACCACCTCTTTCCATACTAACTCTGAAACAAACAATAGAAATATAAACATTTTTTTTTTCAAATTATGATAACAGTAATGAAGTCCCGGGGCAATATGTGAAACCTTCATTGGAGGTAGACCACGTTGCTGTTGTCAGCGACTGTAGCGGGGCGTCGGCACGCGGTCTTATCACAAATCGATTTTGTCAAATATCAAAAGTTAAGTATCGAAAACCAAGACGCGTGATTTTGATTTTTGTGTCAATAAATAGAAAGTGCAGAAAACTTTGAAGTAGGAATGAAATATGAAGATGAGGAAATATGCATGGTCGTCAAACTTGAATTGCAATTAGTTTATTTGAATACGTCACAGATGGAAAAGTCAACAGGTCATTTCTATTAATAGTTTACCTATTTTATTCAAGGCACAAAACAGTTGTGCCCACAGTCGGGACAAAGGCCTTCCTTCATTTAGATCAAGCAGAAGACAAATAGGCTGATAGGCAACAATGGCATTCCCAAGGAGGGTTGACGTCAGTGGCAGGCTGTAAAATCTTCAAAACAGCCGAACCTTCACAATTTTAATGTTATTTTTACGCTGACGCCGGGCTTCTGGGTGTCACAGCCCCGAACAGAACCGGGAACATGCGGTGAGAGAGTAATAGTCACCCTTCCACTTGTCGACAGGCAGGTCCATGTCCTCGAAGCTCTCGTCGTAGGGCGAGGACTCCGGCTCGTCCGTGGGGTCCGCGTACTGCGACAGGTACTCGTGCGCCAGCGCCTCCTCCGCGGTAATTCGTCTATAACATAGTCATTTTTGTGCTGCTTATAGATACAATTTTAATAAAAAATAGTTCGTTTAAAATCCGTTTTTTCACTTTCTTGACTGTACATAGTTCGAAACAAAGTCGCCCTCTGCGTTGTCTGTTTCGAAGCTTTCTTCGTTTACTTAAAACCTGTGCATTCTTCATACAAACATACTGTATTCCGGTACGATCAGCACAAGAAACTGCTATTATTTGTTTATATTTATTGATTCATTTACAAAGAACATTATAAATACAATATTTAGGGCTTCTTTCACTGCTTGTTGATAAACTATCTCATAGTCTATGTACCTAACCTACCACCTACCTAACATAATGTTTTACAAGTGTTGGATAGGGCTAACTGGCCAATCACAACAGGCAGATATATCTATCAATTACTTTTATCCGTCAGATTATAATAAGTATATACTATTATCAGAAAATGGTGAAATAAGCTTTAACCTATACATATATGTATAAATATGTAGGTTTGAGTGCACGTAAAGATTATATAACACAACCGAATAACTCTATCAATGCTCATTCAGCAAACTTATCAAAAAAGAAAGAATAAAGTGTTGTACTTGTCAGCGTCGAGCTCCAGCATGCGCTCGAGCAAGTTGATCGCGAGCGGGTTGGCGCCGCGGAACACCTCGCGGAAGTCGCGCTTGTTCAGCCTCGGCAGGCTCATGATGTAGTTCCTGGCCTGGAGCGAACATCTTAAATTTACAAATCTTCTCCACAGTAATATCTTTGTTTGTTTGTCCTACTTCCATGTCAAACTTATTAAATTTACTATCTCTATGTGATTTATAGAAATTATGTACCAATGGTTATAGTGTTCCTACAAATTATACGATGTCACAACCAGTAAGACCAGTGTTTGTGATAAAAAATTAACTGAGCCTAAGCAGAATCTAAACAGTAAACTTTCTCGACAACTAAAAAGACTAAGTATTCTAATGACACAAGAATCGTATTATATAACTGTTGTTCCCGCCCACCCAGCAAATGACTGAACATATACGTATAACAATAAAATAACATACACGCAAATACCAGGTAACATCACCATACAATCATTATTATTTATGAACATTTATGTAAATGCATACAAGATACTTACACATATCAACATGTAGGTAGGTCCGTACACTACATATTCCATCTACTATAATGATTTAATTAAAATACCACCTTATATACTTAATAATAGATGAATTAAAACCTGCTCTGAGATCACATATCCATACAATATTGTAGTGAGATCAACTCAATAAATTCTTCTTACACATAATTTTTTACTTTAATATATATTTGCCCCATTATATACAAGTTTTCCATGATGAAGTTTTACAAGAAACCCATTAAGCGTTATTCATTCAATTGCAAAGATCTGTGGCAAGGATTGTTTAATGAAAAACAATACTAAAGCCAATAAATGCTCAATTTTGCCGCGGAAAAGTGTTATTTATGTTTAAATAAAGTCAACTGGTAGCATTAGGTATATATCATTCATTTTAATTGCATTTGTTAGATGCTTACCTCTTCGCTAATGATCTTATCAATAGTCTCTTGTTCAGGATTACCGCACAAGAACAAAATCCTGGTCAGGTGATCAATATCTGACGCACAAATGTTAAGGTTGCAAGCACCAAACTTACACAAGCGACATACGTATGTACATATCACAGTATAAAGCATGTTAATGCAAAGCTATGTTACATTCAAATCAAAATAAAAATATACATTTGAAGATGTGTCCATAAACTTGTTGAAATTAATATTTGATTGCATGAATAATGTCAGATCTGCAAAATATGTAAAAGTTGTAAAATCTATAAGTTCACAAGAGGACTACTTCTATAGAGAACAAAGGCAGTCCTACTCATGCCATTGCTCTACACCTCTCGCAAAATACATAAATTTGCATATCTATTATTATATATGCAAATCAAATACGAAATAATCAAATACACTGTAGGAATAATCAATTCCTGTGATTTTACAAAACATACTAACAAAAAATATCATATTCTCACCCAATTAATGGAATTATGAACATGTGGATGTCTACTTACAGACTCTGAGGATATCTTCGCCATGAATTCCTGAGGCGGTGTGCCGAGCACCTCCATGATCAGATTCAGTTGATGGATATCTGTCTCGTCCATTAAGGTTGAAAGCCAACAAGGTCATAATACAAGCTAATGCTAACATTCAACAAGTGGAATACAAAACACTGATAGATAGCTGAAATATGAAAATTAATTATATAATTTTCAATCATGCAGGTATATTTTCGTGCTGCCAAGTGTTTATAGTTTATCTGTGAAGTTCATCTAATACATATAAGTGTCATACTACTGTTTCTTGCTATTCAATGCAATATAATTTCTAAATTTATTGCATTAAGGCCAGAAATCATTTACACTAATCTTAATTTGATTTCACAGATAAATACAAAACACACGCTTCATTTCTTCATATGTTTAAGTATAACGATAAATAGACATTTAGAGCTGACCTACTAAAAAGGATACGGTCTGTGCCTGGGAAGAGGGTTCTTCCAGTCAACAGTTCTGCCATGATGCAGCCGACTGACCAAATGTCCACTGTTTGGTTGTAGTGCATCCAATTGAGCATTATCTCAGGAGCTCTATACCATCTGTCAGTGGGTTTTTTAAATGTTTAATATATCATAGATTTCAAAAATATATTAAGTGGTATATGAAATATATTCTTGTAATCTATAATATATTCAACAGGACAATATCAGAGAAAAACATGTTGTAAAGGAAAATCAGTTAGGTTTATATTGTTTTTAATCACAAG
The DNA here is from genome assembly GCF_027563975.2 of Plodia interpunctella. Classification (NCBI taxonomy): domain Eukaryota; kingdom Metazoa; phylum Arthropoda; class Insecta; order Lepidoptera; family Pyralidae; genus Plodia; species Plodia interpunctella. Next base: position 3,340,811 of record NC_071295.1, read on the forward strand.
GCACCTTGAGCTTCAAACCAATAAAAAAACCTTGAGAATTAAAGCTGGAGAAAATATTCAAAAAGGATATAAATTTTCCTTATTTCATGATAAATAAAAATACTGATTCACTGAGCAGTTAATATTGATTTTATTATTTTGCAAGAGTTTAAAAACTCATTAATCTAGTGTATCAGAAACTTATGCTATTTGACCAAGAATTTTTTTTGTAAATATTAATTTTATCAAAACAACAAATGTTTTTAAAATTATCATGAAGCGTGAAATACATACCTTGTGGCTACATAGCCAGTCATTTCAGTTTCTGTTGGCCGGGCCAGGCCAAAATCTAATATTTTTAACTCACAATCTTCGTTTACAGCAATATTTGAGGGTTTTAGGTCCTAAAAATTAATTTAATCCTTCCTAATAAGTCAGTTCTAATTAGTTTTCAGAATATTAAAAGTACCTAATATGTTTCAGTAAATAATTTTTTAACTTTTAGTGTCCCACTACTGCGCAAAAGACTCCCCTATCTCCATTTGTCTCTGTCTCTGGTATTTTCATTTTATTCTTATCATACCTTCTAAAAACATCATAATATCTGGTTCTAGGTAGGCCTTCCTCTGTTGCCTTGTTTAAGCCTATCATACCTAATTAACAAAATTAAAAGCTTGTAAAATACTAATTGTTTACTTTACACTTTTTTCTTTTTACATTTTTCAGTCAATTTCATTAACTGAAGAAATCACTATTAACAACATACCCTGTGTATAATACCGGCTGAGTGGATGTACTTCAAGCCACGGAGGATTTGATAGACAAGAAACTGTACATGGTCATCTGACAGTTTCTGTGTGCGTATGATGTTATTTAAGTCTGCACCCATCAGGTGCGTCACTAGGTAAACCTGCTGGAACTCCTCTATTGTCTTCTCGGGACTGAATACATCCAGTAACCCTGAATTCAAGTAAAATTGGTAAGCGAAATTCCTAAAATAGTTTTTCTATTTTATTGATAAATTCAAATCTTTGAAATAGCTTCAAATATTTTTTTGTTTATCAAAGTTCAAGAAAGCGTTAAATATTACTTTACTGTTGATATTAGAAAATGTACACCATTTATACCATACAGGTGTAAATTTTCTAACTAATGAAATTTTGTCAGAGTTCTACCAATAACATTCTCGTGATTCATGTGCTTCAACATGCGCAGCTCACGGTACGTTCGCTTCGCATGTACCGCTGATTGGAAGGGCCGCGCCAACTTCTTGATGGCAACTTTCATATTATGCAGCGTATCCACAGCGGCGCTGTAGACAAAATAGACATTTTACCAGTCCGCCCACGCTCGGGCATTGCACCGTTACAACATACACTATATCATAGACATATTAACAATTAGATAAACAATTAAACATACAATTACACATTGGCACGATGCCTAGGATACTTCTTAAATAAATACCTACATACCAAACTTGACCGTAGGCGCCTGATCCTACAGGTGTTAAAGATTGGTATCGTTCTGGCACTATCCATTCTGTTTTGTTGATGTCCACCTTATGAAATTTAGGCATATTGTTTATTTTCAATAATCTTGATTATAATCACGACAAAATTCTCGACAGTTTTTAACTTTTTTACAATAATTGTATTTTCTCGTATCAGTCACAAAAATCCAACCAACAGCAATAAAATAAACTTACATTGTCTGCCATAGACAACAACAAACGAATGTTGCAATAAAATAGGTAGAACACCTACTATCGCATTTTGACATACTTTTGCCAATGCAAAACACAGTGACCAAGAAAACTGTAGACGACGAACGAGTGTGTTAAAATAATACTTAGATACCAACTTATAAACTTGGTTTTAATCAACTTAAAAATTACATTAAAATGACACATTTTTATGATGACACTGTTGCTACAACAATATTCGGTCATATACACTACATTCACCCTGGGTGGTGTTATTCTAAGCTATAGTCTAGAAGCCTAGGTACGAGGTAACCTTCTCTGGCGATCAGAATGACGGGCTGTGGATTTGGCTTCAACATCAGTAGCAGTTTCATCAATTTCATTGAGATCCTTAGCCTCGTCCTCTTCAGATTTCGAAGACTGAATCTAGGTGAGGCCAGGGAGCTAAATGTCTATTACTTATTAACAGTAGATTCTCTTCCATCTGGTAATCGAACATATGAGTATGAAGGAATTCCATGTAATAATTGAACTTCTTCTAAAAGAGGTTCATATTTAGAAGATCTGACATTTTTCTTCATTAAAATTGGTCCAGGAGTAAGTAACCACGAAGGCATTGATTCTCCAGTTGAGGACCTACGTTCGTGAATAAAGAGTCGCTCATGTGGCGTCTCTTCTGTAGCGGTACATATCTATAAAGAACGATCGAATGCAAAGCGACTGGCAATGCTTTCTCCCATTCGGTAATTGGCAAATCATTGATTTTTAATCATAATTGAATAGTGCGCCAGAGTTTTCCATTTAAGCGCTCCACTTGACCATTTCCTTCTGGATTATAGGGTGTGGTTCTACTAGTGGCTACACCGAATGAAGATAGAAATTATTTTTGCTTCTCTCGACATGAAAGCGGACCCTCTATCAGAATATATAAAAGATGGGGCACCATAAATGAAAAATAACATGACGCAAACTGTCATTAAACTCTTTGTTCAAACGCTATAAAGTTCGTCATATCTTCCACTTCATTCAAAGTTCAAGAAAGAAACACTTGACGAAGCCGGTTTTTCTACTCATTAAAGTTCAAAATTCCACTTACCCTAAAGAAAATTTAGGAACGCTGTCCATCTCATACAAAATATTTATATATTACTTTACTCTTTACAAAATACAAAGCGGCAGATTGGGCCTTGTAAAACCGGGCACATGGTGTGGGACAAAAGATATTAATGCTCTATCCCGGTTCTTCTCTTACTTACTTGAGATCGAAACGAAAGATATGTATATGTCTATAGTTTTCTTTGTCTTCATGAGTAGATAGGTTATTTGTAGAGCTGATTGAGAAGTATTTCAGGAAACGGGGATTAGAACTACAGGTACAGGTCCTATAAAAAAAATAAAGTCAACGTCATGTCATACGTCACTATTGAATTGAAATTTTTTCATTCATTCGCAATCACAATCAAAATAATAAATTGCTTTCAGAAAGACTTTCTTAGAAATACTAATTTGATTGAAATCAAAACATCAAAATGGCTCAAACTGCGGGTGTGAAGCCCATGACTATTGCTGGTCGTGTGGCCGTTGAAAGGGAGAGATGTTTGGGCATGACTGATGCTGAGAGATCTTGGCGTAAACAGTGGCTCAAGGATCAAGTGTTAGCTCCTCACGAACCAGTGCACGTAGAAGAATACTACAGAGAACTTACCAATCCTATTCGCCGTTTTTACCGCAAGCCTTTGGATGTGATCTTCAATGCACTTGCGCCTGCCCTGGTACGATTACATAACTAACCTAAATTCAAAAGAGATTGCATGTTTACAAGACTCACAAATAATTATAATAGTGTAATAATCATTTTCACCTGCAAAAGTAAATCTAAAACCTACAAATGTTTGTTTACAGGGTTCTGAACGGGCAATGACTATGAGATATTTTACTGGAAAGCTGGGTTTAATTGCTATTGGAATACTGGGCACACATTATTACTTCAAATATAATGGAAATGTAAGTGTATACCAAATTTTCAATTTACATAATTATTTATTGTTAATATGTGTTTTCTTTATTTTAATTCATCATTTAGGTAATATTAATTTGTCTAATGAATTTTGTAAATAGACATAGTTATGAGCTGACCCTGAGATCCAATGCTCTATGGCAGCAAATCTGGGAAAACTCTTAGCTGAGACAGATGTAAATAAACAAGTTAACTAAAGTTTTCTGCCCATAATATCCTCAGCTACATAATGTCCATTGTTGTACACTTATAGATTTTCACATTGCAATGTTATTATGTCAATGATTATGTTTTAGGACTGGTCAAAGCAAGGTGGCTGGAGAGTAATGACAACCAAACCAACAGTTCTACCTGGACAGCCTGGATTCCCATTCAAATCTACACGCACACACACAGACTATGCAGACAGGGGTTTCAAAAAGTCTGCCTTATATTGTTAATTACCCACATATTGAAAATATCATAATTTTGATTGAAACATACAAAAATAACATGAACTCAAGTTAGTTCTAGTTGTGTTTCTTGGTAGAGAAATAAAATTGTTATTTATACAAATCATTGTTTCAATGTGAATATAATGTTTATCTACCTTTGATTTTACTGATACAAAAATCAAGGTCCAGTTTGAATCAAGCAAGTGCTTATAGTTGACTTACAAAATAGGTAAATAAGATGTGGTTGTCCAGATACATTTTACATATTTTCCTGATATATTTTTTCATTGAACACACTTGGTATTTGCTTTAGTTTATTTTCATTAAAAAGCAATAGGGTGCTCATAAATAAAAGTCAAAATGTTTACTCATGCAAAATGTATTCCTTCTGCATTGAATGCATGTAATAATTTCATAAAATCATCAATATCCATAGTTCTGGCCCTCATCTGATCAGCCTCAGCATTTGTCAATATTTCTTGCACTTTTAGCTTAATATCAAAATCACTAGGTATTTCCTGGAAAAAATCGAATGTGATTATTAATGGTATATACAAATAATGTATCAAGTCTATATGCCTAATGGTTTACCCAAAGCTAAGAGCTGCAAAATTCAAAGGCTACACTTATTATTGCTATAATTGTTTTACTTATAGCATCATCATCATATTATTAATATTTTTCAGAAAACAAGCAGTATACAATAATTAATAATATTTTATAATTATAATAATAAATTATTTTTGGTCATAAAGTTAGAAGTTATTATAGTCAAAAAGCTTAGAACTAATAGATACAAGTTAGTTCATTCGTAAGATAGGGGGAGAGGAAGATGCAAAAAAATTATGGATTGTAGTACAACTAGAGATTGGGAATTCTTGCAAGAACAGAAATTTTGTACCAACCCCTGATAATGGGATAAGGTAAGGCAGATGATGATTATGATGATGTTCAAAAATTACCTTATTGTGTAAGGAACAATGAACTCTGTAGTTCTTTTCCAAAGCAGCCATTGTAGTTGCATGTTTAAAAGCAGCAGAAAGTGTCTTGTTTTTCCTAACAAACGCAATTCTTGTCAATCCATCCCATTCTACAAAATTTATTGGTGGTGGTGGATTTCGTGGTTCAATTCTGACAACACTGGATTCTACTTTTGGTGGGGGTCTGAAGTTATTTTTGCCAACCTGAAATAATTAAATGTAAATTAAGAATAGATAAGAATGTGTGACTTTTAAAACATGTAGTATGTTCACAAAACTTAAAAGTCAGAGAATCTGCTAATATTATAAATCTGAAAATCCCCTCCATAACATGAAATTTATACTAGATGGATTTTCATTAAATTTCAAACATATATGGGTGTCAACAATATAACATAAAATAGCCTGGAGTTTAAGACATGATATAACTTTCTGAAATGTAGATAAATCAAATCACAACTTACCTTCATTAACATGTCAACACGAGCCAACAGTTGTGTATTTATTGATAATCTACAGTACAACTTATCTCCTGGTTTTGCAACTAATCTCTGTGCAAATTCCTTCTGAAACATGAGCACTGCACATCTGAAGAAAGGTCTGTGTAGCAATAGCTTGAAAACAAGTGGGGAACTGATCTGGTAGGGTATGTTAGCAACGCAGATGTCAAAGAATGGCAATTCTGTTTTCAATACATCTCCGACAAGGATCTCCAGTTTGGCTTGATATGGTGTACCTTGAACTCTTTTTTGTAGCTCTGCAACTAACCTATAATATAGAATTTATGAGGAGCATGTTTATATTGTGTAAATATACTACCTATATAACAGGATATTATGCAAAAGAAAGAGGGTGGGTAAGACGCTAGTAAATCAGTTATAATAATGGCTAAATATCATTTTTGGTGAAAACAATTACCTGGTGTCAATTTCGCATGCCACAACCTTTTTCACACGATCCAAAAGCTTTATTGTCATATTACCGGTACCGGGACCAATTTCCAAGACGACATCAGTTGGGCGCAGACCAGATTTGTCAAGCATAGAAGTTATGATAAGGGGATTCTTCAAGATGTGCTGGCCAAAGTCTTTATTAAATTGGATTCCTGAAAATTGTAAGATATAAAAATAGTAAATATAAAAATTTCTAAAAATGTTTAAAATAACCTAATTTTAAGGCTTCATAACATTCTAATAAAGAAATAACCTTGCTTAGCAACTTCATTATGTATTCTTGACTTCTTTTCTGCTTTAATTTTTGGCATTTTTAGAACAAGTATTATTCAATTAAATTAAAATAGAAATTAGGTATTTTTGGTCAACATCAATCAATCAGTCACTCAAACACACATGGCTTGGGACGTGAACGTGACGTGTGGCCGTGACGGGCGACATTGACATCTACCTAATAATGGTATCGTTCTTGTCGGTGGTGGTAGGCAGGTAGCGTAGGTAGGCACCTAGGTACCTGCCAAAAATGCCTTGCTAAATGACATTGGATGTTGTACACACGTACTTCGGGAGTACCATGCATATAGTATACAATTTTATTCATAGATTTCTGCCAGTGGTAAAGTGCTTGTCTCTGAACCTATCGGTCCCGGGTACGAACCCCGGTCGAGTCATGATGGAAAATTATCTTTTTCTGATTGGCCTGGCTCTTGGATGTTTATCTATATATACGTATTTGTATATACGTATTAGTATCCCATAACACAAAACTTGAACTTACTTTGGGGCTAGCTCAATCTGTGTGATTTTTCCTAATATAAATATAATATATTTAATATGTTGGCTGAATGTTCATATGCTTGACTATCGATTTGTCCCATGAGCTAGGCACATCACTAGACTGGAGTACTAATCAAAATCAATGACAACATTTTTTTTACTGGCAATCAATTCGTCAAATTTTGGCATGGTTGATCTTTACGGGACCGAGTGAAATAAAACCGTTTTGTGGATTATTAATATGAAAATGGAGTGGAAACCTGAACAAGAAGGACTCAGACAAATATTGACTCTTTTGAAAGAGTCACAATCACCAGATACAGCGACCCAAAGAGCTGTTCAACAAGTATCCTTTTTGCAAATTTCATGTCGTTGCAGTTTATCGGCGTGGATATTTTTTATGTTCATAACCGTCTGATTCTGTATTTACAAGTAATTCTCGCCTAATATGTTAATGATTGTTTGCATTTATCACATAATTTGTTTGTAGTGCTTATTTACAAGATAGCGTCTCTTCTTGATGCTTGTGATAAAATCGATTTTTCCGACATGACAGTCATTGTCATCTCACAATCATATTTCCTTAACAAATATTTCAGAAATTGGAGGAGCTGAACAAGTACCCCGACTTCAACAATTACTTGATATTTGTTTTGACTAAATTAGATAATGAAGAAGAGCCAACTAGGTCACTGAGTGGTCTGATTCTAAAAAATAATGTAAAGTCCCACTATAACAGCTTTTTACCTGAAGTGGCAGAGTTCATAAAGCGAGAATGTCTGTCAGCAGTAGGGGACCCATCTCCTCTAATTCGTGCAACCGTTGGCATCATTATCACCACTATCGCCAGCAAAGGCGAACTAACCTCATGGCCGGAACTTTTGCCAGCCTTGTGTCAAATGCTTGATTCACAAGACTATAATGTCTGTGAGGTATTAATTTTTGTATGTTTTATGCAATTATTGTTTTATTTGATGTCCATAGAAATGAAAGAAAATTTGTTTTATTTTAGGGAGCATTTGGAGCACTGCAAAAAATATGTGAAGATACAGCAGAACTACTGGACAGTGATGCATTAAACAGGCCACTAAATGTTTTAATACCAAAATTCTTACAATTCTTTAGGCACAATTCTCCAAAAATCAGATGTCATGCTATTGCTTGTGTCAATTACTTCATTTTGGGAAGGACACAAGCTCTCATGCTGCATATTGATTCATTCATTGAGGTATGGATATCTATTATTGTTTGTAGTAATTTGTATGTTAAATAACTATTTCCAATTATTTTGTAAAATGTTATTAAATTTAAAATTATACAAATTCATAATGTGGAAATAAATATTAAGAAAAGCTTTATTTACATTGCAGAATTTATTCAACCTGGCCGCAGATGAGGATCCTGATGTTAGAAAAAATGTTTGCCATGCACTGGTGTTGCTTCTGGAAGTCCGATTGGACAGGCTTATACCACATCTACCCAACATAATTGAGGTATGAAAGCATTATAAATATGGTATTTTTTCCCATACTTCTTTTTCTGTTGAAACACATTTTTTTCACATCTCAGTCATGCAACCTCACCACATTACTATTGCTCAACTGTTTACCACTTTTTTTATATTAAACTAGCTGCGCCCCGGGGCTTTGCTCCCGAGGTAATTTCGGGATAAAAAGTACCCTATGTGTTATTCCAGGTTATTTTCTACCTGTGTACCAAATTTCATAACAATTGGTCCAGTAGATAATTGATAATTATTTGTTACACACAAAATCATGCCAAATCATTTATAATATTATTCTTCTAACTTTCCTCGGGGACTATTCCGCTGTTAGATGTCTTGTCAGGCCTAGTTGCCTCTTTATAATATTGCTATTAGGTTTTAGATCTCAAGTCATTAAATATTTTCTTTTGTTTGTAGTATATGTTAGTACGCACACAAGATGCTGAAGAAGCTGTGGCCCTGGAAGCATGTGAGTTCTGGCTATCTCTCGCAGAGCAAAATGTTTGTCGAGAGGTAAGTGATAAATATTTGGGTATCTAAAATAGACATGTTTAACTGGTTGGAGTGGAACTCCAAACTGAATCTCTCAAATGTTTTTTTTAACAACTTTTTGTTTGTTGCAATTGAACTGGTCATCATCAGATATGGAAAAAAGATATGTGGTTTAATAAAATTTTGCTCAAAATGTACATATAAAATCCAAATGTATAACATTGGTCATGATCATGGTGAATCAAAGTACATTTCTGCTTTTTTCTAGCATTCATATAAAGATCACATTGATATGAAGCAATATACATAGATTAATTATTAGTCACACAGCAAACCGATGTGTAAAATAAACTTAAACTATACATATCTTATTTTTATAGAAGACGTTTCTTCTTTGTCGTTTGTTCACTAAAATTGTTTTCCAGGTGCTAGGTCCGCGGCTGCAAGCGCTGCTGCCGGTGCTGGTGCACGGCATGCGGTACTCGGAGATGGACGTGATCCTTCTGCGCGGCGACCGCGACGACGACGCGGACGACGCTGAGCCCGACCGCGAGTCCGACATTCGACCGCGCTTCCACAAGCCTAGGTCGCACACCATGAAGCATAATGGTATGTTGCATTGCTATTGTCTGGCAAGCGGTTCTATAACAATCGGATCTTCAAAATGTTAAGTCTTATTTAGTTGAGAAAACGCGATTGGAGATGTAATAATGTGTGTAATTATGACACGAAACAGAAACAACGTTGTCAGCACACATAATAGTGTGTGTGCTTAGTTTAAATTCAGTGCATATATTGTATAGCTTCATTTGAATTCGCGGATTCATTAAGTAACATTTTCAAAAATATTTTATAGTATTAATGGACCAGTGGCGTCATTGAATTGTTAAGCTATATTTTTTGAAAATACCAAATACATCAGTTCCGTAGATATAGTCTAGCTAAAAAAATCGTACAATAATATGAGTTGTTTTGAGTTACCTTTGATGCTCTTTTAAAAATTGTAAGATGGTAAGTGGCTGTTTAAATTACAAATTACGTCAACTTTCAATCGACACAGCGGTTTAGACAGAAAGACAGACAGACTTTTGCATTTATAATATTACCCTGTTATTCATAAAAAAGTTACATATTTTAGCGTAAAGTGCATACTTTACGCTAAAATATGTTTTCTCACTATTGCACATAAGTGTTACTGACAGAAAAAGCAAAGCATGCTTAAAATATACTTTATATTTTCTGTGAATGACAGAATTATAGAATATTATATAAAGATATAATAACCAGATACAATTATTGTCCAGCGGGGGCGGGCGACAGCAACATGTCGGGCGGGGCGGAGTCGGACTCTGAGTCGGAAGGCGCGGACGCGGACGACGGGTCGCTGTCGGACTGGAACCTGCGCAAGTGCAGCGCGGCCGCGCTCGACGTCCTCGCCAACGTGTTCGGCGCGGATCTGCTGCCCGTGCTCTTCCCCATTCTCAAGGAGACGCTCTTCCACGACAACTGGGTCATCAAGGTCTGATATCTTCTTAATCCGCTAAAAATTTAAGAATTATTTAAGAAACACTTATCTTTTTATGCAAAGTAGCGCCATCTACTTTGAAGAAAGGTACATTATCCAAGATAGCTATATTTTATCTCAAAATTCCTGCGGGAGCGAAATCCCGGGCAACATCTAGTAATTTATAAACCGATATGTGATGGATCGTCGACAGGAGAGCGGCATCCTAGCGCTGGGCGCGGTGGCGGACGGCTGCATGGGCGGCATGGTGCCGCACCTGCCGGACCTGGTGCCGTACCTGGTGTGCTGCTTGGGCGAGCGCAAGGCGCTGGTGCGCGCCATCACGTGCTGGACGCTGTCGCGCTACTCGCACTGGATCGTGTCGCAGTCGCACGACCACTATCTGCGCCCCGTCATGGCCGAGGTGTGTCTGCTCACACTGTGTCTGATTGAATGTCTTTCATTGACCCAAAAAATCAATTTAATACACACTTCATATTCTACCCATTCACGTGTGTATTAGAACTCTTTTTTGATATCTTCTCTGGTGGCCACTTGCCCTTTATGATTAGACCAGGTACATAAGATATAATGAATTTTTGAAGGTTCTAAACTAGACCATCTAAAGAACGATACCATAGACAAGATTTACTTCTAGACATCCTCTGATTTTTGCTCTTGGACAAACATTACAGTTACTAGCAAATATATTAGTTCTACGCTACATTCCCGACGTGTGTAACCTATGTCACTATAGAAACTGGAATGGTAGAAAAATTATTATTACAAAATATCAAATTACAAATTTTTGTCGTAATTGTTAAGAGTATTTTTCAGCTGTTAAAGCGCGTGTTGGACAACAACAAGCGCGTGCAAGAAGCTGCTTGTAGTGCGTTCGCCACCCTTGAAGAAGAGGCTTGCACAGAACTGGTGCCTTACCTCGGCCACATTCTGCAGACTCTCGTTTATGCGTTCAGCAAATACCAGCACAAGAACCTACTCATACTGTATGATGCCATCGGCACCTTAGCCGACTCAGTGGGACACCACCTCAATAAGCAGGAGTACATCAACCTGCTGATGCCCCCACTCATTACCAAGTGGAATGTATTGAAGGATGAAGATAAGGATCTCTTCCCACTACTCGAGGTAGGTTTAAATATCTTTATTGACGCGTATAAAATTCAATGTTCGCTTGCTATGAGTCTAAAACTCATTATTAAATAATAGATTTATATACCAAGATAGCAAAACAAAGCATTTTAGACCAGGCTCATTCGTCCATCCACCCTAGCCGTATGTTTGTACAGGTGCCAAGTTGGTATATAAAACGTAATTTCATCTAAGCATGTTCAGTGAATCTTATAGGGTCATGCATTGTTCGATAACTCCACTCTAGTTTTAGGAAGATTTGATTGTATGTCAATTATTAGGAATATTATATAAATTATTAGGAATATTTATAATATTTGCATGTTATAATATTTTTTGTTATTCACAGTGTCTCTCATCTGTGGCTACTGCTCTACAATCCGGCTTCTTACCCTACTGCGAGCCTGTGTTCAGGAGATGCGTGTCTTTAATAGAACAGACATTAAACCAGAATATTGTAAGTATTCACTTTTGTTTACTTCATTTTCCTATAATAAAGTTATTATAAAAAGACTACAAAGTGTTCAGATAATATTCCCTACCAGATAAACAATTTCTTGTAGCCTAAGTAAGTCAATTAGTACCTAATTCAATGTGGAAATGTATCAAAGGGATGAATAAATATTAACAAAAACATTTGTCAGGCCAACAGTCAGAGTCCGGAGCAGTTCGAGGCGCCGGACAAGGACTTCATGATCGTAGCGCTGGACCTGCTCAGCGGACTCACCGAGGGGCTCGACGGACACATCGACCACCTCGTGCTCAACTCCAACCTCATGCAGCTGCTCTACCAGTGCATGCAAGATCCTATGCCAGAGGTCAGGACCTTTGTCATGTACAATAAATTAAGAACTTTATTCAATGTCAATATTTCGATTCTTTATAGTGTATGAATAGAGTAGTTGCCATCGAGTCCAACCAGATACTTTTTTCCTCGTGTCAAAAAATGGGGCTTATATGATAATGGCGAAGTGACGTCACAAATTTGAGTAAAAAAGCGAATTCAGTTATACTTTAATGGAAAATAAAAAATACTTAATCTTACTCTTAATAAAATACCCATGCAACTACCCTATTTATAATTAAAGAGAAAAATGTTTGGAAACAAAAGAACATATTTGTTCTCCACAGAAAAATCATAAATAACAGAGGAAAATATTATTATAAAATTTACTTTCGGGATCGATAAAGTCGATAATCGAAAATCCGTTGTCGGCATCAGGTGCGGCAGTCGTCGTTCGCGCTGCTGGGCGACCTGACGAAGGCGTGCTTCCAGCACGTGCACCCCTACATCCCCGAGTTCCTGCCCATCCTCGGCATGAACCTCAACCCCGAGCTCATCTCCGTCTGCAACAACGCCACCTGGGCCATTGGCGAGATCAGCATCAAATTAGGTAACTCAATACTATAGTTACATTATATTTGATGTCGATGTGTGGTTCCGTTCATGGGTATGGTACGAGGCGACCGAGTGACACAGCCTTGGCAGCCCATAAGCAACATAACATTCCCAATGAGGCTTAAAGCAGAGGTCAAACAAGCGGCCGGTTTTAAATCTCAGCCGAATATTCAAAAATTAAAAGTTAATGTTTATCTCGAACTTCCGGCGTCACAACTCCAGATGTTATCCTGGAACACGTGAAAATGATTCAAATCGAAGACCTCTGGTCTGGTTCACATGTGAAACTAGTTCGTGCAGAGGCTTTTATATATTTTTTTAACACTTAAAACATTTCATTCGTGTCAGATATTGGATTTACACCTATTTTAGAGTGCTATTTTTTTTTCAGGACCTGATACGTCAAAATATATTCCCTTGGTACTGAATCATTTAGTTGATATCATCAACAGGCCTAACACACCAAAAACACTACTTGAAAACACAGGTATGTGACGCCAAAAACATTTAAATACATTATTTTATTGAAATGTTAGCTATTCATTTGCTAGATGAGTTTTATGAAATAATTTCTTGGTGGCAGATGATTTAAAAGTGTGTTTTATTATTATTACTATATATTTTCATTGATCATTGCTTCATTTACTTTTTCCTTAACCATGTTATATGATTGTTGATAGCATCTGTCGTTAATTTGTTATTTATATATAACTAACTATTGGCAGAAGCTATTCATTGTTACTAATTGTATTTATTAATCAGTTCTATTTTGCAGTTTTAACATTCGATGATTTTTTATATCTACTTCTATATATATGTATTTGAACAAAAATATAGCTAAAACTTTTTTTTAATAACTTTAGATATTTCAGCATTAAAGGCTATTTAATTGAATTGAATAGCTAAAACTTGCTAATTTAAAGACAAGTTTCTGCTTATTTTTATTACTTCAATGAGGACAGTTTATCAGTATTTTTATGGGGTGTAATGTAAATATATTTAATAACCACAATAGTAGTTGCAATACTAATGTGTGCGCCTCATTAGAAAGATGGCCAAGACCGCGGCATTATTTGTTTATAGTTAAATTTAAATTTCAGTTAATAAAAACAATTAATTTGTTTTTACATAATATACAATGTTTATGTACTTATTCATTTCTTTTTTTTTTTCCCTGACACAGTTTGGATGCGATTTGGGAATTGGGGTAGTTCATAAATGTTAAAATTCTCGGCCGTCTTTTTAAAAAAAAAAATCCTGTATTTAATTTAATAGCAATTACTTAGCCTAACATTGTTTCACTTTTTTATATTTGTGACACTAATTTTTTGCTGTTAAATTATGTAATTTAAGTATGTTTTGGATGGTTTGTTGATTTGTTTTCTTGGTTTTGTTCTCGGTATGTCGTGTCGTGGCGTGTAGCGATTACTATCGGTCGGCTAGGTTATGTGTGCCCCCACGACGTCGCACCCGTTTTACATCAATTTGTACGCCAGTGGTCTGTAGTCATTTTTTTTATTATTACTTTATATTACGTTTAATATTGAATAAGTTATATTTAGGTATTGTTTCGATCGTGGATGGTGTTTGTTCATGGCTTGTTAATATTGTTTTACAATTTGTTATTCTCATTTTAGTTTACCAGGCATGTACCTAAATTTATATTCAGTAATTTACCGATGACATGGCCACACCAGACACTATGGCGGTATAAGGGATGGTATTTATTTGATCATCTTTTTTTCGGTGCTGTTCTTATATGTGTTGAACACCATCCGCTTTCTAAAATATAAATCAGCTATTTCTTATTTAATTATAATGTATTATTTCATCCAAACTGCAAGTCAGTTATAGACATTACCTTTAGATCGCATTTGCCAAAATGTCTATAATAATATGTACAACCAACTTTTAGTTTCCTTATATAAGTTTATATTAAATTAATTAACAGCATGTTTTCATATATATATATATTTTTCTTTAAAATCGCTTTTTATATTATTGTCTTACAGTTTGGAATGTTCATTAAATCAGTGTTCAAATATATTTTTTATGTGCTAGTCACTTTCAGTACTATCATTATTTACATCGACCAATATACATCATGTACATTTTCTTTTTAATTCTAAGGTTTATTCGCTTATTATTCTTTACGGTCACACAAAATTTTGATCGAGTTTTAATATTTTGAAGCTTTTATTTTTTAGTTGGGCAAACAAAGTTGATTTTTGGTTCAGGTGCGCATCGCTGCGGAACATCCGCGACAACGACGAGAAGGACTCCGCGTTCCGCGGGATCTGCCAGATGATCCAGGTGAACCCGGCGGGCGTGGTGCCCGACTTCATGTTCTTCTGCGACGCCGTGGCATCCTGGACCAACCCCAAGGACGACCTGAAGGAGATGTTCACCAAGATCCTGCACGGCTTCAAGAACCAGGTCGGCGACGACAACTGGCGCCGCTTCACCGACCAGTTCCCGGTGCAGCTCAGCGCGCGCCTCTCGGCCATGTGCGGCATATAGACACGATTACTTTCTTTATGGTGAGTGCCTAGCTTTATTTTCCATTACCTGTTTTCCATGCTCTTTCCGACTTTCTGAAATCCTATCATTAGGCCTAGCATAAAAAATCTTATTATCCTTTTAGAACCGTATTTTCTACGAGTATAACCCCGGAAGAGTACATCAGAGAAAAGCGCAACTAAAAACTAACCTAATTTTACTATAATAAGAAGTTTTCTTTTTTGTGATACTGATACGTATCCATTATATTTTTGTTTGCAGGGGAATCAATGTCAGCACGGGTCGGGACGACATTGCGCGTAGGGACTCGCGGTCATCATGTGCCAACACAGCTCAACGGGCCGCGGGCGGCCGGCGAATGTTTGCCCAACGCTCGCTCGCGGGCTCTCGTAGGTTGTGATTGTGACACGCGATCAATTCGGCTTTGGACTCAGCGGCGGGCTACAGTGACGTCATGCGTCACTAGGGTGCTAGGCTTACGTACTCGTTTGTGTATTCAATGTCGCACGTTGCATGCTTACGTGCCGTTCGTTTTCGTTAACGGAATGAGTGTTAACACGAGCCTGTAGTCGTAGTTTCACCGTTGTTTTAACCAGGTGACATAATGAAATAGATGTGGTCGAGTATTTACTATAATTGCATGAAAATTAGTAATAGTTATAGATTGTAACGCTGAAGACGAGACGATTGTATTTCATCAATTTGTTTTTTCCGAAAAGATCAAATTTTCTGAATTGTTGACAAAATTTGTATTTTGTAATGGTTAGTCGATAGTCTTAAACTGTACATCGAATCAGTCTCACAATCTCATCGCGTCGTGCGTCACCATTGCACTAGCATTCACGGTTGATACTTAATATTGTTGTAATGCATAGTGACACGTCCATCGACGAGTGATCA
The DNA here is from genome assembly GCF_027563975.2 of Plodia interpunctella. Taxonomy (NCBI): domain Eukaryota; kingdom Metazoa; phylum Arthropoda; class Insecta; order Lepidoptera; family Pyralidae; genus Plodia; species Plodia interpunctella. Next base: position 3,357,127 of record NC_071295.1, read on the forward strand.
GTACGTTCCAAGACTGTAGATTCCAGTACACGTTTGCGAGTATCTTATTCGCAGGTTGTATCAGTTTAGTTCGTAGTGCCTGAGAGCAAATTCTTACAATGCTCAGCAACATTCACCTATGTTTATTTTTAAAACTTTACTAATATCAATGCAAATTTTGGAATTGAGATATTTTTTGTTTTCTATTCATTTTTGGCAACTTTTTTCAAAAAGCATTTATTTATAATCGCATCTTCACTTCAAATATTTTAGTAGATATTTTAAATTGATGTGTTAACTATTATTTTATGTAAATTACAAGACTTAGTGAAATCGAGAATTTATGTCAACTGTGATTTGTGACTGGTTTATTTTGACTAATATATGTGTATGAGTATATTTCTGTGTCAGTGTAGATATAATATACAGCTTTGATAGATTTTATGACGGCTAGATTTCTGCTATTATAATATACCAAATAGTATTTTTACGTTGTATATTGTTTTAATGGATTTGTATGTTTGTGTTAGTCGAACATGTCGGCAACGAAGTTCTCTAGCCCCTGAAACGAGGAGTAGTAAGGAGGACGATACACTGAGGAGTACATCTCGACCTCAACCGTCCTCCGTCTCAGTCAGTCTCCAACCTCTTTGCCGATATTTTGGACAAACTTATATGATTGATATAAAGTACTATTTACGTGTATATTAAATGAAAGTAATATTATGTATATGTAAATACATATTGCGATGTATATTATTATATTATGCAAGTAAAATTGTTATTTTTTGTTTTAAAAAAGCTAAAAGTCTGACTTTAACCACTTGTTGATGTCATTACATTATATTGTTCAGAAAACGGGGTTCTGATATAGTTGGGTGTTGATTTTACGATTCGCGTTAGATATGCAGTGGATATTCAATTTTGGGGAATAAATTAGCAACTTCTAACATTCCGTTGGAGAAAAAATAATTTTGGGCTTTTTCACAATTTATATAATTTTATTTTTTCTTAATATTTATTGCATATCGCAAAATTTGCGTTCCTTACACGTAGCTAGTATAACATATGTTCGACGTGTCTCCTCCCGTATTCCTGTAATCCCAGTCAGTTCCTATCCCAAATCCTATCTAGTCCCAATCCTTGTCATGTGCCAACGAAGCCCAGACAATGCTTGGATGAATGCCCGCCCTTGTTCCCGGATCAAAGGGTGGTTTAATTTTAATAT